>NW_028243780.1:0-157471 GCF_964263255.1 Lissotriton vulgaris | reverse complement strand
CTGATGATCCACCTACAAATGTGAACTGACGTTCAAAAATAAAACTTTTGAAAACGGACCATTTTCCACATTTCTGAAGCATGACGTAATGGGGGGGTGTTATCTCTTTTGTCGAAAATCAGCCGTTTTTGCTCGAACATTAAATGCCTCCAAATGGTATTTAATTAACTTCCCGAGCCCCTGGAAGCATGAAAATCACTTTAAACATGCTAATTTTAGCTCTAACACTGATGATCCACCTACAAATGTGAACTGACGCTCAAAAATAAAACATTTGAAAACGGACCATTTTCCACATTTCTGAAGCATGACGTAATGGGGGGGTGTTATCTCTTTTGTCGAAAATCAGCCGTTTTTGCTCGAACATTAAATGCCTCCAAATGGTATTTAATTAACTTCCCGAGCCCCTGGAAGCATGAAAATCACTTTAAACATGCTAATTTTAGCTCTAACACTGATGATCCACCTACAAATGTGAACTGACGTTCAAAAATAAAACATTTGAAAACGGACCATTTTCCACATTTCTGAAGCATGACGTAATGGGGGGGTGTTATCTCTTTTGTCGAAAATCAGCCGTTTTTGCTCGAACATTAAATGCCTCCAAATGGTATTTAATTAACTTCCCGAGCCCCTGGAAGCATGAAAATCACTTTAAACATGCTAATTTTAGCTCTAACACTGATGATCCACCTACAAATGTGAACTGACGTTCAAAAATAAAACATTTGAAAACGGACCATTTTCCACATTTCTGAAGCATGACGTAATGGGGGGGTGTTATCTCTTTTGTCGAAAATCAGCCGTTTTTGCTCGAACATTAAATGCCTCCAAATGGTATTTAATTAACTTCCCGGGGTGAAGAAACCCTTTTTGAGAACTCAGAGTGAGTAAATTGGCCATTTTCATGCACTTTTAACCATTCCATAAATCTTGTGTTTTGGGCCCCTGGAAGCATGAAAATCACTTTAAACATGCTAATTTTAGCTCTAACACTGATGATCCACCTACAAATGTAAACTGACGTTCAAAAATAAAACATTTGAAAACGGACCATTTTCCACATTTCTGAAGCATGACGTAATGGGGGGGGGTTATCTCTTTTGTCGAAAATCAGCCGTTTTTGCTCTAACATTAAATGCCTCCAAATGGTATTTAATTAACTTCCCGGGGTGAAGAAACCCTTTTTGAGAACTCAGAGTGAGTAAATTGGCCATTTTCATGCACTTTTAACCATTCCATAAATCTTGTGTTTTGGGCCCCTGGAAGCATGAAAATCACTTTAAACATGCTAATTTTAGCTCTAACACTGATGATCCACCTACAAATGTGAACTGACGTTCAAAAATAAAACATTTGAAAACGGACCATTTTCCACATTTCTGAAGCATGACGTAATGGGGGGGTGTTATCTCTTTTGTCGAAAATCAGCCGTTTTTGCTCGAACATTAAATGCCTCCAAATGGTATTTAATTAACTTCCCGAGCCCCTGGAAGCATGAAAATCACTTTAAACATGCTAATTTTAGCTCTAACACTGATGATCCACCTACAAATGTGAACTGACGTTCAAAAATAAAACATTTGAAAACGGACCATTTTCCACATTTCTGAAGCATGACGTAATGGGGGGGTGTTATCTCTTTTGTCGAAAATCAGCCGTTTTTGCTCGAACATTAAATGCCTCCAAATGGTATTTAATTAACTTCCCGGGGTGAAGAAACCCTTTTTGAGAACTCAGAGTGAGTAAATTGGCCATTTTCATGCACTTTTAACCATTCCATAAATCTTGTGTTTTGGGCCCCTGGAAGCATGAAAATCACTTTAAACATGCTAATTTTAGCTCTAACACTGATGATCCACCTACAAATGTGAACTGACGTTCAAAAATAAAATATTTGAAAACGGACCATTTTCCACATTTCTGAAGCATGACGTAATGGGGGGGTGTTATCTCTTTTGTCGAAAATCAGCCGTTTTTGCTCGAACATTAAATGCCTCCAAATGGTATTTAATTAACTTCCCGAGCCCCTGGAAGCATGAAAATCACTTTAAACATGCTAATTTTAGCTCTAACACTGATGATCCACCTACAAATGTGAACTGACGTTCAAAAATAAAACATTTGAAAACGGACCATTTTCCACATTTCTGAAGCATGACGTAATGGGGGGGTGTTATCTCTTTTGTCGAAAATCAGCCGTTTTTGCTCGAACATTAAATGCCTCCAAATGGTATTTAATTAACTTCCCGGGGTGAAGAAACCCTTTTTGAGAACTCAGAGTGAGTAAATTGGCCATTTTCATGCACTTTTAACCATTCCATAAATCTTGTGTTTTGGGCCCCTGGAAGCATGAAAATCACTTTAAACATGCTAATTTTAGCTCTAACACTGATGATCCACCTACAAATGTGAACTGACGTTCAAAAATAAAACATTTGAAAACGGACCATTTTCCACATTTCTGAAGCATGACGTAATGGGGGGGTGTTATCTCTTTTGTCGAAAATCAGCCGTTTTTGCTCGAACATTAAATGCCTCCAAATGGTATTTAATTAACTTCCCGAGCCCCTGGAAGCATGAAAATCACTTTAAACATTCTAATTTTAGCTCTAACACTGATGATCCACCTACAAATGTGAACTGACGTTCAAAAATAAAACATTTGAAAACGGACCATTTTCCACATTTCTGAAGCATGACGTAATGGGGGGGTGTTATCTCTTTTGTCGAAAATCAGCCGTTTTTGCTCGAACATTAAATGCCTCCAAATGGTATTTAATTAACTTCCCGAGCCCCTGGAAGCATGAAAATCACTTTAAACATGCTAATTTTAGCTCTAACACTGATGATCCACCTACAAATGTGAACTGACGTTCAAAAATAAAACATTTGAAAACGGACCATTTTCCACATTTCTGAAGCATGACGTAATGGGGGGGTGTTATCTCTTTTGTCGAAAATCAGCCGTTTTTGCTCGAACATTAAATGCCTCCAAATGGTATTTAATTAACTTCCCGAGCCCCTGGAAGCATGAAAATCACTTTAAACATGCTAATTTTAGCTCTAACACTGATGATCCACCTACAAATGTGAACTGACGTTCAAAAATAAAACATTTGAAAACGGACCATTTTCCACATTTCTGAAGCATGACGTAATGGGGGGGGTGTTATCTCTTTTGTCGAAAATCAGCCGTTTTTGCTCGAACATTAAATGCCTCCAAATGGTATTTAATTAACTTCCCGAGCCCCTGGAAGCATGAAAATCACTTTAAACATGCTAATTTTAGCTCTAACACTGATGATCCACCTACAAATGTGAACTGACGTTCAAAAATAAAACATTTGAAAACGGACCATTTTCCACATTTCTGAAGCATGACGTAATGGGGGGGTGTTATCTCTTTTGTCGAAAATCAGCCGTTTTTGCTCGAACATTAAATGCCTCCAAATGGTATTTAATTAACTTCCCGAGCCCCTGGAAGCATGAAAATCACTTTAAACATGCTAATTTTAGCTCTAACACTGATGATCCACCTACAAATGTGAACTGACGTTCAAAAATAAAACATTTGAAAACGGACCATTTTCCACATTTCTGAAGCATGACGTAATGGGGGGGTGTTATCTCTTTTGTCGAAAATCAGCTGTTTTTGATCGAACATTAAATGCCTCCAAATGGTATTTAATTAACTTCCCGAGCCCCTGGAAGCATGAAAATCACTTTAAACATGCTAATTTTAGCTCTAACACTGATGATCCACCTACAAATGTGAACTGACGTTCAAAAATAAAACATTTGAAAACGGACCATTTTCCACATTTCTGAAGCATGACGTAATGGAGGGGTGTTATCTCTTTTGTCGAAAATCAGCCGTTTTTGCTCGAACATTAAATGCCTCCAAATGGTATTTAATTAACTTCCCGGGGTGAAGAAACCCTTTTTGAGAACTCAGAGTGAGTAAATTGGCCATTTTCATGCACTTTTAACCATTCCATAAATCTTGTGTTTTGGGCCCCTGGAAGCATGAAAATCACTTTAAACATGCTAATTTTAGCTCTAACACTGATGATCCACCTACAAATGTGAACTGACATTCAAAAATAAAACATTTGAAAACGGACCATTTTCCACATTTCTGAAGCATGACGTAATGGGGGGGTGTTATCTCTTTTGTCGAAAATCAGCCGTTTTTGCTCGAACATTAAATGCCTCCAAATGGTAGTTAATTAACTTCCCGAGCCCCTGGAAGCATGAAAATCACTTTAAACATGCTAATTTTAGCTCTAACACTGATGATCCACCTACAAATGTGAACTGACGTTCAAAAATAAAACATTTGAAAACGGACCATTTTCCACATTTCTGAAGCATGACGTAATGGGGGGGTGTTATCTCTTTTGTCGAAAATCAGCCGTTTTTGCTCGAACATTAAATGCCTCCAAATGGTATTTAATTAACTTCCCGGGGTGAAGAAACCCTTTTTGAGAACTCAGAGTGAGTAAATTGGCCATTTTCATGCACTTTTAACCATTCCATAAATCTTGTGTTTTGGGCCCCTGGAAGCATGAAAATCACTTTAAACATGCTAATTTTAGCTCTAACACTGATGATCCACCTACAAATGTGAACTGACGTTCAAAAATAAAACATTTGAAAACGGACCATTTTCCACATTTCTGAAGCATGACGTAATGGGGGGGTGTTATCTCTTTTGTCGAAAATCAGCCGTTTTTGCTCGAACATTAAATGCCTCCAAATGGTATTTAATTAACTTCCCGAGCCCCTGGAAGCATGAAAATCACTTTAAACATGCTAATTTTAGCTCTAACACTGATGATCCACCTACAAATGTGAACTGACGTTCAAAAATAAAACATTTGAAAACGGACCATTTTCCACATTTCTGAAGCATGACGTAATGGGGGGGTGTTATCTCTTTTGTCGAAAATCAGCCGTTTTTGCTCGAACATTAAATGCCTCCAAATGGTATTTAATTAACTTCCCGAGCCCCTGGAAGCATGAAAATTACTTTAAACATGCTAATTTTAGCTCTAACACTGATGATCCACCTACAAATGTGAACTGACGTTCAAAAATAAAACATTTGAAAACGGACCATTTTCCACATTTCTGAAGCATGACGTAATGGGGGGGGTGTTATCTCTTTTGTCGAAAATCAGCCGTTTTTGCTCGAACATTAAATGCCTCCAAATGGTATTTAATTAACTTCCCGAGCCCCTGGAAGCATGAAAATCACTTTAAACATGCTAATTTTAGCTCTAACACTGATGATCCACCTACAAATGTGAACTGACGTTCAAAAATAAAACATTTGAAAACGGACCATTTTCCACATTTCTGAAGCATGACGTAATGGGGGGGGTGTTATCTCTTTTGTCGAAAATCAGCCGTTTTTGCTCGAACATTAAATGCCTCCAAATGGTATTTAATTAACTTCCCGAGCCCCTGGAAGCATGAAAATCACTTTAAACATGCTAATTTTAGCTCTAACACTGATGATCCACCTACAAATGTGAACTGACGTTCAAAAATAAAACATTTGAAAACGGACCATTTTCCACATTTCTGAAGCATGACGTAATGGGGGGGTGTTATCTCTTTTGTCGAAAATCAGCCGTTTTTGCTCTAACATTAAATGCCTCCAAATGGTATTTAATTAACTTCCCGGGGTGAAGAAACCCTTTTTGAGAACTCAGAGTGAGTAAATTGGCCATTTTCATGCACTTTTAACCATTCCATAAATCTTGTGTTTTGGGCCCCTGGAAGCATGAAAATCACTTTAAACATGCTAATTTTAGCTCTAACACTGATGATCCACCTACAAATGTGAACTGACGTTCAAAAATAAAACATTTGAAAACGGACCATTTTCCACATTTCTGAAGCATGACGTAATGGGGGGGTGTTATCTCTTTTGTCGA
This sequence comes from Lissotriton vulgaris, assembly GCF_964263255.1. Lineage (NCBI taxonomy): Eukaryota > Metazoa > Chordata > Amphibia > Caudata > Salamandridae > Lissotriton > Lissotriton vulgaris. The sequence continues at coordinate 151,523 of NW_028243780.1, read as the reverse complement.
AAATCAGCCGTTTTTGCTCGAACATTAAATGCCTCCAAATGGTATTTAATTAACTTCCCGAGCCCCTGGAAGCATGAAAATCACTTTAAACATGCTAATTTTAGCTCTAACACTGATGATCCACCTACAAATGTGAACTGACGTTCAAAAATAAAACATTTGAAAACGGACCATTTTCCACATTTCTGAAGCATGACGTAATGGGGGGGTGTTATCTCTTTTGTCGAAAATCAGCCGTTTTTGCTCGAACATTAAATGCCTCCAAATGGTATTTAATTAACTTCCCGGGGTGAAGAAACCCTTTTTGAGAACTCAGAGTGAGTAAATTGGCCATTTTCATGCACTTTTAACCATTCCATAAATCTTGTGTTTTGGGCCCCTGGAAGCATGAAAGTCACTTTAAACATGCTAATTTTAGCTCTAACACTGATGATCCACCTACAAATGTGAACTGACGTTCAAAAATAAAACATTTGAAAACGGACCATTTTCCACATTTCTGAAGCATGACGTAATGGGGGGGTGTTATCTCTTTTGTCGAAAATCAGCCGTTTTTGCTCGAACATTAAATGCCTCCAAATGGTATTTAATTAACTTCCCGAGCCCCTGGAAGCATGAAAATCACTTTAAACATGCTAATTTTAGCTCTAACACTGATGATCCACCTACAAATGTGAACTGACGTTCAAAAATAAAACATTTGAAAACGGACCATTTTCCACATTTCTGAAGCATGACGTAATGGGGGGGTGTTATCTCTTTTGTCGAAAATCAGCCGTTTTTGCTCGAACATTAAATGCCTCCAAATGGTATTTAATTAACTTCCCGGGGTGAAGAAACCCTTTTTGAGAACTCAGAGTGAGTAAATTGGCCATTTTCATGCACTTTTAACCATTCCATAAATCTTGTGTTTTGGGCCCCTGGAAGCATGAAAATCACTTTAAACATGCTAATTTTAGCTCTAACACTGATGATCCACCTACAAATGTGAACTGACGTTCAAAAATAAAACATTTGAAAACGGACCATTTTCCACATTTCTGAAGCATGACGTAATGGGGGGGTGTTATCTCTTTTGTCGAAAATCAGCCGTTTTTGCTCGAACATTAAATGCCTCCAAATGGTATTTAATTAACTTCCCGAGCCCCTGGAAGCATGAAAATCACTTTAAACATGCTAATTTTAGCTCTAACACTGATGATCCACCTACAAATGTGAACTGACGTTCAAAAATAAAACTTTTGAAAACGGACCATTTTCCACATTTCTGAAGCATGACGTAATGGGGGGGTGTTATCTCTTTTGTCGAAAATCAGCCGTTTTTGCTCGAACATTAAATGCCTCCAAATGGTATTTAATTAACTTCCCGAGCCCCTGGAAGCATGAAAATCACTTTAAACATGCTAATTTTAGCTCTAACACTGATGATCCACCTACAAATGTGAACTGACGCTCAAAAATAAAACATTTGAAAACGGACCATTTTCCACATTTCTGAAGCATGACGTAATGGGGGGGTGTTATCTCTTTTGTCGAAAATCAGCCGTTTTTGCTCGAACATTAAATGCCTCCAAATGGTATTTAATTAACTTCCCGAGCCCCTGGAAGCATGAAAATCACTTTAAACATGCTAATTTTAGCTCTAACACTGATGATCCACCTACAAATGTGAACTGACGTTCAAAAATAAAACATTTGAAAACGGACCATTTTCCACATTTCTGAAGCATGACGTAATGGGGGGGTGTTATCTCTTTTGTCGAAAATCAGCCGTTTTTGCTCGAACATTAAATGCCTCCAAATGGTATTTAATTAACTTCCCGGGGTGAAGAAACCCTTTTTGAGAACTCAGAGTGAGTAAATTGGCCATTTTCATGCACTTTTAACCATTCCATAAATCTTGTGTTTTGGGCCCCTGGAAGCATGAAAATCACTTTAAACATGCTAATTTTAGCTCTAACACTGATGATCCACCTACAAATGTGAACTGACGTTCAAAAATAAAATATTTGAAAACGGACCATTTTCCACATTTCTGAAGCATGACGTAATGGGGGGGTGTTATCTCTTTTGTCGAAAATCAGCCGTTTTTGCTCGAACATTAAATGCCTCCAAATGGTATTTAATTAACTTCCCGAGCCCCTGGAAGCATGAAAATCACTTTAAACATGCTAATTTTAGCTCTAACACTGATGATCCACCTACAAATGTGAACTGACGTTCAAAAATAAAACATTTGAAAACGGACCATTTTCCACATTTCTGAAGCATGACGTAATGGGGGGGTGTTATCTCTTTTGTCGAAAATCAGCCGTTTTTGCTCGAACATTAAATGCCTCCAAATGGTATTTAATTAACTTCCCGGGGTGAAGAAACCCTTTTTGAGAACTCAGAGTGAGTAAATTGGCCATTTTCATGCACTTTTAACCATTCCATAAATCTTGTGTTTTGGGCCCCTGGAAGCATGAAAATCACTTTAAACATGCTAATTTTAGCTCTAACACTGATGATCCACCTACAAATGTGAACTGACGTTCAAAAATAAAACATTTGAAAACGGACCATTTTCCACATTTCTGAAGCATGACGTAATGGGGGGGTGTTATCTCTTTTGTCGAAAATCAGCCGTTTTTGCTCGAACATTAAATGCCTCCAAATGGTATTTAATTAACTTCCCGAGCCCCTGGAAGCATGAAAATCACTTTAAACATTCTAATTTTAGCTCTAACACTGATGATCCACCTACAAATGTGAACTGACGTTCAAAAATAAAACATTTGAAAACGGACCATTTTCCACATTTCTGAAGCATGACGTAATGGGGGGGTGTTATCTCTTTTGTCGAAAATCAGCCGTTTTTGCTCGAACATTAAATGCCTCCAAATGGTATTTAATTAACTTCCCGAGCCCCTGGAAGCATGAAAATCACTTTAAACATGCTAATTTTAGCTCTAACACTGATGATCCACCTACAAATGTGAACTGACGTTCAAAAATAAAACATTTGAAAACGGACCATTTTCCACATTTCTGAAGCATGACGTAATGGGGGGGTGTTATCTCTTTTGTCGAAAATCAGCCGTTTTTGCTCGAACATTAAATGCCTCCAAATGGTATTTAATTAACTTCCCGAGCCCCTGGAAGCATGAAAATCACTTTAAACATGCTAATTTTAGCTCTAACACTGATGATCCACCTACAAATGTGAACTGACGTTCAAAAATAAAACATTTGAAAACGGACCATTTTCCACATTTCTGAAGCATGACGTAATGGGGGGGGTGTTATCTCTTTTGTCGAAAATCAGCCGTTTTTGCTCGAACATTAAATGCCTCCAAATGGTATTTAATTAACTTCCCGAGCCCCTGGAAGCATGAAAATCACTTTAAACATGCTAATTTTAGCTCTAACACTGATGATCCACCTACAAATGTGAACTGACGTTCAAAAATAAAACATTTGAAAACGGACCATTTTCCACATTTCTGAAGCATGACGTAATGGGGGGGTGTTATCTCTTTTGTCGAAAATCAGCCGTTTTTGCTCGAACATTAAATGCCTCCAAATGGTATTTAATTAACTTCCCGAGCCCCTGGAAGCATGAAAATCACTTTAAACATGCTATTTTTAGCTCTAACACTGATGATCCACCTACAAATGTGAACTGACGTTCAAAAATAAAACATTTGAAAACGGACCATTTTCCACATTTCTGAAGCATGACGTAATGGGGGGGTGTTATCTCTTTTGTCGAAAATCAGCTGTTTTTGATCGAACATTAAATGCCTCCAAATGGTATTTAATTAACTTCCCGAGCCCCTGGAAGCATGAAAATCACTTTAAACATGCTAATTTTAGCTCTAACACTGATGATCCACCTACAAATGTGAACTGACGTTCAAAAATAAAACATTTGAAAACGGACCATTTTCCACATTTCTGAAGCATGACGTAATGGAGGGGTGTTATCTCTTTTGTCGAAAATCAGCCGTTTTTGCTCGAACATTAAATGCCTCCAAATGGTATTTAATTAACTTCCCGGGGTGAAGAAACCCTTTTTGAGAACTCAGAGTGAGTAAATTGGCCATTTTCATGCACTTTTAACCATTCCATAAATCTTGTGTTTTGGGCCCCTGGAAGCATGAAAATCACTTTAAACATGCTAATTTTAGCTCTAACACTGATGATCCACCTACAAATGTGAACTGACATTCAAAAATAAAACATTTGAAAACGGACCATTTTCCACATTTCTGAAGCATGACGTAATGGGGGGGTGTTATCTCTTTTGTCGAAAATCAGCCGTTTTTGCTCGAACATTAAATGCCTCCAAATGGTAGTTAATTAACTTCCCGAGCCCCTGGAAGCATGAAAATCACTTTAAACATGCTAATTTTAGCTCTAACACTGATGATCCACCTACAAATGTGAACTGACGTTCAAAAATAAAACATTTGAAAACGGACCATTTTCCACATTTCTGAAGCATGACGTAATGGGGGGGTGTTATCTCTTTTGTCGAAAATCAGCCGTTTTTGCTCGAACATTAAATGCCTCCAAATGGTATTTAATTAACTTCCCGGGGTGAAGAAACCCTTTTTGAGAACTCAGAGTGAGTAAATTGGCCATTTTCATGCACTTTTAACCATTCCATAAATCTTGTGTTTTGGGCCCCTGGAAGCATGAAAATCACTTTAAACATGCTAATTTTAGCTCTAACACTGATGATCCACCTACAAATGTGAACTGACGTTCAAAAATAAAACATTTGAAAACGGACCATTTTCCACATTTCTGAAGCATGACGTAATGGGGGGGTGTTATCTCTTTTGTCGAAAATCAGCCGTTTTTGCTCGAACATTAAATGCCTCCAAATGGTATTTAATTAACTTCCCGAGCCCCTGGAAGCATGAAAATCACTTTAAACATGCTAATTTTAGCTCTAACACTGATGATCCACCTACAAATGTGAACTGACGTTCAAAAATAAAACATTTGAAAACGGACCATTTTCCACATTTCTGAAGCATGACGTAATGGGGGGGTGTTATCTCTTTTGTCGAAAATCAGCCGTTTTTGCTCGAACATTAAATGCCTCCAAATGGTATTTAATTAACTTCCCGAGCCCCTGGAAGCATGAAAATTACTTTAAACATGCTAATTTTAGCTCTAACACTGATGATCCACCTACAAATGTGAACTGACGTTCAAAAATAAAACATTTGAAAACGGACCATTTTCCACATTTCTGAAGCATGACGTAATGGGGGGGGTGTTATCTCTTTTGTCGAAAATCAGCCGTTTTTGCTCGAACATTAAATGCCTCCAAATGGTATTTAATTAACTTCCCGAGCCCCTGGAAGCATGAAAATCACTTTAAACATGCTAATTTTAGCTCTAACACTGATGATCCACCTACAAATGTGAACTGACGTTCAAAAATAAAACATTTGAAAACGGACCATTTTCCACATTTCTGAAGCATGACGTAATGGGGGGGGTGTTATCTCTTTTGTCGAAAATCAGCCGTTTTTGCTCGAACATTAAATGCCTCCAAATGGTATTTAATTAACTTCCCGAGCCCCTGGAAGCATGAAAATCACTTTAAACATGCTAATTTTAGCTCTAACACTGATGATCCACCTACAAATGTGAACTGACGTTCAAAAATAAAACATTTGAAAACGGACCATTTTCCACATTTCTGAAGCATGACGTAATGGGGGGGTGTTATCTCTTTTGTCGAAAATCAGCCGTTTTTGCTCTAACATTAAATGCCTCCAAATGGTATTTAATTAACTTCCCGGGGTGAAGAAACCCTTTTTGAGAACTCAGAGTGAGTAAATTGGCCATTTTCATGCACTTTTAACCATTCCATAAATCTTGTGTTTTGGGCCCCTGGAAGCATGAAAATCACTTTAAACATGCTAATTTTAGCTCTAACACTGATGATCCACCTACAAATGTGAACTGACGTTCAAAAATAAAACATTTGAAAACGGACCATTTTCCACATTTCTGAAGCATGACGTAATGGGGGGGTGTTATCTCTTTTGTCGAAAATCAGCCGTTTTTGCTCGAACATTAAATGCCTCCAAATGGTATTTAATTAACTTCCCGAGCCCCTGGAAGCATGAAAATCACTTTAAACATGCTAATTTTAGCTCTAACACTGATGATCCACCTACAAATGTGAACTGACGTTCAAAAATAAAACATTTGAAAACGGACCATTTTCCACATTTCTGAAGCATGACGTAATGGGGGGGTGTTATCTCTTTTGTCGAAAATCAGCCGTTTTTGCTCGAACATTAAATGCCTCCAAATGGTATTTAATTAACTTCCCGGGGTGAAGAAACCCTTTTTGAGAACTCAGAGTGAGTAAATTGGCCATTTTCATGCACTTTTAACCATTCCATAAATCTTGTGTTTTGGGCCCCTGGAAGCATGAAAGTCACTTTAAACATGCTAATTTTAGCTCTAACACTGATGATCCACCTACAAATGTGAACTGACGTTCAAAAATAAAACATTTGAAAACGGACCATTTTCCACATTTCTGAAGCATGACGTAATGGGGGGGTGTTATCTCTTTTGTCGAAAATCAGCCGTTTTTGCTCGAACATTAAATGCCTCCAAATGGTATTTAATTAACTTCCCGAGCCCCTGGAAGCATGAAAATCACTTTAAACATGCTAATTTTAGCTCTAACACTGATGATCCACCTACAAATGTGAACTGACGTTCAAAAATAAAACATTTGAAAACGGACCATTTTCCACATTTCTGAAGCATGACGTAATGGGGGGGTGTTATCTCTTTTGTCGAAAATCAGCCGTTTTTGCTCGAACATTAAATGCCTCCAAATGGTATTTAATTAACTTCCCGGGGTGAAGAAACCCTTTTTGAGAACTCAGAGTGAGTAAATTGGCCATTTTCATGCACTTTTAACCATTCCATAAATCTTGTGTTTTGGGCCCCTGGAAGCATGAAAATCACTTTAAACATGCTAATTTTAGCTCTAACACTGATGATCCACCTACAAATGTGAACTGACGTTCAAAAATAAAACATTTGAAAACGGACCATTTTCCACATTTCTGAAGCATGACGTAATGGGGGGGTGTTATCTCTTTTGTCGAAAATCAGCCGTTTTTGCTCGAACATTAAATGCCTCCAAATGGTATTTAATTAACTTCCCGAGCCCCTGGAAGCATGAAAATCACTTTAAACATGCTAATTTTAGCTCTAACACTGATGATCCACCTACAAATGTGAACTGACGTTCAAAAATAAAACTTTTGAAAACGGACCATTTTCCACATTTCTGAAGCATGACGTAATGGGGGGGTGTTATCTCTTTTGTCGAAAATCAGCCGTTTTTGCTCGAACATTAAATGCCTCCAAATGGTATTTAATTAACTTCCCGAGCCCCTGGAAGCATGAAAATCACTTTAAACATGCTAATTTTAGCTCTAACACTGATGATCCACCTACAAATGTGAACTGACGCTCAAAAATAAAACATTTGAAAACGGACCATTTTCCACATTTCTGAAGCATGACGTAATGGGGGGGTGTTATCTCTTTTGTCGAAAATCAGCCGTTTTTGCTCGAACATTAAATGCCTCCAAATGGTATTTAATTAACTTCCCGAGCCCCTGGAAGCATGAAAATCACTTTAAACATGCTAATTTTAGCTCTAACACTGATGATCCACCTACAAATGTGAACTGACGTTCAAAAATAAAACATTTGAAAACGGACCATTTTCCACATTTCTGAAGCATGACGTAATGGGGGGGTGTTATCTCTTTTGTCGAAAATCAGCCGTTTTTGCTCGAACATTAAATGCCTCCAAATGGTATTTAATTAACTTCCCGAGCCCCTGGAAGCATGAAAATCACTTTAAACATGCTAATTTTAGCTCTAACACTGATGATCCACCTACAAATGTGAACTGACGTTCAAAAATAAAACATTTGAAAACGGACCATTTTCCACATTTCTGAAGCATGACGTAATGGGGGGGTGTTATCTCTTTTGTCGAAAATCAGCCGTTTTTGCTCGAACATTAAATGCCTCCAAATGGTATTTAATTAACTTCCCGGGGTGAAGAAACCCTTTTTGAGAACTCAGAGTGAGTAAATTGGCCATTTTCATGCACTTTTAACCATTCCATAAATCTTGTGTTTTGGGCCCCTGGAAGCATGAAAATCACTTTAAACATGCTAATTTTAGCTCTAACACTGATGATCCACCTACAAATGTAAACTGACGTTCAAAAATAAAACATTTGAAAACGGACCATTTTCCACATTTCTGAAGCATGACGTAATGGGGGGGGGTTATCTCTTTTGTCGAAAATCAGCCGTTTTTGCTCTAACATTAAATGCCTCCAAATGGTATTTAATTAACTTCCCGGGGTGAAGAAACCCTTTTTGAGAACTCAGAGTGAGTAAATTGGCCATTTTCATGCACTTTTAACCATTCCATAAATCTTGTGTTTTGGGCCCCTGGAAGCATGAAAATCACTTTAAACATGCTAATTTTAGCTCTAACACTGATGATCCACCTACAAATGTGAACTGACGTTCAAAAATAAAACATTTGAAAACGGACCATTTTCCACATTTCTGAAGCATGACGTAATGGGGGGGTGTTATCTCTTTTGTCGAAAATCAGCCGTTTTTGCTCGAACATTAAATGCCTCCAAATGGTATTTAATTAACTTCCCGAGCCCCTGGAAGCATGAAAATCACTTTAAACATGCTAATTTTAGCTCTAACACTGATGATCCACCTACAAATGTGAACTGACGTTCAAAAATAAAACATTTGAAAACGGACCATTTTCCACATTTCTGAAGCATGACGTAATGGGGGGGTGTTATCTCTTTTGTCGAAAATCAGCCGTTTTTGCTCGAACATTAAATGCCTCCAAATGGTATTTAATTAACTTCCCGGGGTGAAGAAACCCTTTTTGAGAACTCAGAGTGAGTAAATTGGCCATTTTCATGCACTTTTAACCATTCCATAAATCTTGTGTTTTGGGCCCCTGGAAGCATGAAAATCACTTTAAACATGCTAATTTTAGCTCTAACACTGATGATCCACCTACAAATGTGAACTGACGTTCAAAAATAAAATATTTGAAAACGGACCATTTTCCACATTTCTGAAGCATGACGTAATGGGGGGGTGTTATCTCTTTTGTCGAAAATCAGCCGTTTTTGCTCGAACATTAAATGCCTCCAAATGGTATTTAATTAACTTCCCGAGCCCCTGGAAGCATGAAAATCACTTTAAACATGCTAATTTTAGCTCTAACACTGATGATCCACCTACAAATGTGAACTGACGTTCAAAAATAAAACATTTGAAAACGGACCATTTTCCACATTTCTGAAGCATGACGTAATGGGGGGGTGTTATCTCTTTTGTCGAAAATCAGCCGTTTTTGCTCGAACATTAAATGCCTCCAAATGGTATTTAATTAACTTCCCGGGGTGAAGAAACCCTTTTTGAGAACTCAGAGTGAGTAAATTGGCCATTTTCATGCACTTTTAACCATTCCATAAATCTTGTGTTTTGGGCCCCTGGAAGCATGAAAATCACTTTAAACATGCTAATTTTAGCTCTAACACTGATGATCCACCTACAAATGTGAACTGACGTTCAAAAATAAAACATTTGAAAACGGACCATTTTCCACATTTCTGAAGCATGACGTAATGGGGGGGTGTTATCTCTTTTGTCGAAAATCAGCCGTTTTTGCTCGAACATTAAATGCCTCCAAATGGTATTTAATTAACTTCCCGAGCCCCTGGAAGCATGAAAATCACTTTAAACATTCTAATTTTAGCTCTAACACTGATGATCCACCTACAAATGTGAACTGACGTTCAAAAATAAAACATTTGAAAACGGACCATTTTCCACATTTCTGAAGCATGACGTAATGGGGGGGTGTTATCTCTTTTGTCGAAAATCAGCCGTTTTTGCTCGAACATTAAATGCCTCCAAATGGTATTTAATTAACTTCCCGAGCCCCTGGAAGCATGAAAATCACTTTAAACATGCTAATTTTAGCTCTAACACTGATGATCCACCTACAAATGTGAACTGACGTTCAAAAATAAAACATTTGAAAACGGACCATTTTCCACATTTCTGAAGCATGACGTAATGGGGGGGTGTTATCTCTTTTGTCGAAAATCAGCCGTTTTTGCTCGAACATTAAATGCCTCCAAATGGTATTTAATTAACTTCCCGAGCCCCTGGAAGCATGAAAATCACTTTAAACATGCTAATTTTAGCTCTAACACTGATGATCCACCTACAAATGTGAACTGACGTTCAAAAATAAAACATTTGAAAACGGACCATTTTCCACATTTCTGAAGCATGACGTAATGGGGGGGGTGTTATCTCTTTTGTCGAAAATCAGCCGTTTTTGCTCGAACATTAAATGCCTCCAAATGGTATTTAATTAACTTCCCGAGCCCCTGGAAGCATGAAAATCACTTTAAACATGCTAATTTTAGCTCTAACACTGATGATCCACCTACAAATGTGAACTGACGTTCAAAAATAAAACATTTGAAAACGGACCATTTTCCACATTTCTGAAGCATGACGTAATGGGGGGGTGTTATCTCTTTTGTCGAAAATCAGCCGTTTTTGCTCGAACATTAAATGCCTCCAAATGGTATTTAATTAACTTCCCGAGCCCCTGGAAGCATGAAAATCACTTTAAACATGCTAATTTTAGCTCTAACACTGATGATCCACCTACAAATGTGAACTGACGTTCAAAAATAAAACATTTGAAAACGGACCATTTTCCACATTTCTGAAGCATGACGTAATGGGGGGGTGTTATCTCTTTTGTCGAAAATCAGCTGTTTTTGCTCGAACATTAAATGCCTCCAAATGGTATTTAATTAACTTCCCGAGCCCCTGGAAACATGAAAATCACTTTAAACATGCTAATTTTAGCTCTAACACTGATGATCCACCTACAAATGTGAACTGACGTTCAAAAATAAAACATTTGAAAACGGACCATTTTCCACATTTCTGAAGCATGACGTAATGGGGGGGTGTTATCTCTTTTGTCGAAAATCAGCCGTTTTTGCTCGAACATTAAATGCCTCCAAATGGTATTTAATTAACTTCCCGGGGTGAAGAAACCCTTTTTGAGAACTCAGAGTGAGTAAATTGGCCATTTTCATGCACTTTTAACCATTCCATAAATCTTGTGTTTTGGGCCCCTGGAAGCATGAAAATCACTTTAAACATGCTAATTTTAGCTCTAACACTGATGATCCACCTACAAATGTGAACTGACGTTCAAAAATAAAACATTTGAAAACGGACCATTTTCCACATTTCTGAAGCATGACGTAATGGGGGGGTGTTATCTCTTTTGTCGAAAATCAGCCGTTTTTGCTCGAACATTAAATGCCTCCAAATGGTAGTTAATTAACTTCCCGAGCCCCTGGAAGCATGAAAATCACTTTAAACATGCTAATTTTAGCTCTAACACTGATGATCCACCTACAAATGTGAACTGACGTTCAAAAATAAAACATTTGAAAACGGACCATTTTCCACATTTCTGAAGCATGACGTAATGGGGGGGTGTTATCTCTTTTGTCGAAAATCAGCCGTTTTTGCTCGAACATTAAATGCCTCCAAATGGTATTTAATTAACTTCCCGGGGTGAAGAAACCCTTTTTGAGAACTCAGAGTGAGTAAATTGGCCATTTTCATGCACTTTTAACCATTCCATAAATCTTGTGTTTTGGGCCCCTGGAAGCATGAAAATCACTTTAAACATGCTAATTTTAGCTCTAACACTGATGATCCACCTACAAATGTGAACTGACGTTCAAAAATAAAACATTTGAAAACGGACCATTTTCCACATTTCTGAAGCATGACGTAATGGGGGGGTGTTATCTCTTTTGTCGAAAATCAGCCGTTTTTGCTCGAACATTAAATGCCTCCAAATGGTATTTAATTAACTTCCCGAGCCCCTGGAAGCATGAAAATCACTTTAAACATGCTAATTTTAGCTCTAACACTGATGATCCACCTACAAATGTGAACTGACGTTCAAAAATAAAACATTTGAAAACGGACCATTTTCCACATTTCTGAAGCATGACGTAATGGGGGGGTGTTATCTCTTTTGTCGAAAATCAGCCGTTTTTGCTCGAACATTAAATGCCTCCAAATGGTATTTAATTAACTTCCCGAGCCCCTGGAAGCATGAAAATCACTTTAAACATGCTAATTTTAGCTCTAACACTGATGATCCACCTACAAATGTGAACTGACGTTCAAAAATAAAACATTTGAAAACGGACCATTTTCCACATTTCTGAAGCATGACGTAATGGGGGGGGGTGTTATCTCTTTTGTCGAAAATCAGCCGTTTTTGCTCGAACATTAAATGCCTCCAAATGGTATTTAATTAACTTCCCGAGCCCCTGGAAGCATGAAAATCACTTTAAACATGCTAATTTTAGCTCTAACACTGATGATCCACCTACAAATGTGAACTGACGTTCAAAAATAAAACATTTGAAAACGGACCATTTTCCACATTTCTGAAGCATGACGTAATGGGGGGGGTGTTATCTCTTTTGTCGAAAATCAGCCGTTTTTGCTCGAACATTAAATGCCTCCAAATGGTATTTAATTAACTTCCCGAGCCCCTGGAAGCATGAAAATCACTTTAAACATGCTAATTTTAGCTCTAACACTGATGATCCACCTACAAATGTGAACTGACGTTCAAAAATAAAACATTTGAAAACGGACCATTTTCCACATTTCTGAAGCATGACGTAATGGGGGGGTGTTATCTCTTTTGTCGAAAATCAGCCGTATTTGCTCGAACATTAAATGCCTCCAAATGGTATTTAATTAACTTCCCGGGGTGAAGAAACCCTTTTTGAGAACTCAGAGTGAGTAAATTGGCCATTTTCATGCACTTTTAACCATTCCATAAATCTTGTGTTTTGGGCCCCTGGAAGCATGAAAATCACTTTAAACATGCTAATTTTAGCTCTAACACTGATGATCCACCTACAAATGTGAACTGACGTTCAAAAATAAAATATTTGAAAACGGACCATTTTCCACATTTCTGAAGCATGACGTAATGGGGGGGTGTTATCTCTTTTGTCGAAAATCAGCCGTTTTTGCTCGAACATTAAATGCCTCCAAATGGTATTTAATTAACTTCCCGAGCCCCTGGAAGCATGAAAATCACTTTAAACATGCTAATTTTAGCTCTAACACTGATGATCCACCTACAAATGTGAACTGACGTTCAAAAATAAAACATTTGAAAACGGACCATTTTCCACATTTCTGAAGCATGACGTAATGGGGGGGTGTTATCTCTTTTGTCGAAAATCAGCCGTTTTTGCTCGAACATTAAATGCCTCCAAATGGTATTTAATTAACTTCCCGGGGTGAAGAAACCCTTTTTGAGAACTCAGAGTGAGTAAATTGGCCATTTTCATGCACTTTTAACCATTCCATAAATCTTGTGTTTTGGGCCCCTGGAAGCATGAAAATCACTTTAAACATGCTAATTTTAGCTCTAACACTGATGATCCACCTACAAATGTGAACTGACGTTCAAAAATAAAACATTTGAAAACGGACCATTTTCCACATTTCTGAAGCATGACGTAATGGGGGGGTGTTATCTCTTTTGTCGAAAATCAGCCGTTTTTGCTCGAACATTAAATGCCTCCAAATGGTATTTAATTAACTTCCCGAGCCCCTGGAAGCATGAAAATCACTTTAAACATTCTAATTTTAGCTCTAACACTGATGATCCACCTACAAATGTGAACTGACGTTCAAAAATAAAACATTTGAAAACGGACCATTTTCCACATTTCTGAAGCATGACGTAATGGGGGGGTGTTATCTCTTTTGTCGAAAATCAGCCGTTTTTGCTCGAACATTAAATGCCTCCAAATGGTATTTAATTAACTTCCCGGGGTGAAGAAACCCTTTTTGAGAACTCAGAGTGAGTAAATTGGCCATTTTCATGCACTTTTAACCATTCCATAAATCTTGTGTTTTGGGCCCCTGGAAGCATGAAAATCACTTTAAACATGCTAATTTTAGCTCTAACACTGATGATCCACCTACAAATGTGAACTGACGTTCAAAAATAAAACATTTGAAAACGGACCATTTTCCACATTTCTGAAGCATGACGTAATGGGGGGGTGTTATCTCTTTTGTCGAAAATCAGCCGTTTTTGCTCGAACATTAAATGCCTCCAAATGGTATTTAATTAACTTCCCGAGCCCCTGGAAGCATGAAAATCACTTTAAACATGCTAATTTTAGCTCTAACACTGATGATCCACCTACAAATGTGAACTGACGTTCAAAAATAAAACATTTGAAAACGGACCATTTTCCACATTTCTGAAGCATGACGTAATGGGGGGGTGTTATCTCTTTTGTCGAAAATCAGCCGTTTTTGCTCGAACATTAAATGCCTCCAAATGGTATTTAATTAACTTCCTGAGCCCCTGGAAGCATGAAAATCACTTTAAACATGCTAATTTTTGCTCTAACACTGATGATCCACCTACAAATGTGAACTGACGTTCAAAAATAAAACATTTGAAAACGGACCATTTTCCACATTTCTGAAGCATGACGTAATGGGGGGGGTGTTATCTCTTTTGTCGAAAATCAGCCGTTTTTGCTCGAACATTAAATGCCTCCAAATGGTATTTAATTAACTTCCCGAGCCCCTGGAAGCATGAAAATCACTTTAAACATGCTAATTTTAGCTCTAACACTGATGATCCACCTACAAATGTGAACTGACGTTCAAAAATAAAACATTTGAAAACGGACCATTTTCCACATTTCTGAAGCATGACGTAATGGGGGGGTGTTATCTCTTTTGTCGAAAATCAGCCGTTTTTGCTCGAACATTAAATGCCTCCAAATGGTATTTAATTAACTTCCCGAGCCCCTGGAAGCATGAAAATCACTTTAAACATGCTAATTTTAGCTCTAACACTGATGATCCACCTACAAATGTGAACTGACGTTCAAAAATAAAACATTTGAAAACGGACCATTTTCCACATTTCTGAAGCATGACGTAATGGGGGGGTGTTATCTCTTTTGTCGAAAATCAGCTGTTTTTGCTCGAACATTAAATGCCTCCAAATGGTATTTAATTAACTTCCCGAGCCCCTGGAAGCATGAAAATCACTTTAAACATGCTAATTTTAGCTCTAACATTGATGATCCACCTACAAATGTGAACTGACGTTCAAAAATAAAACATTTGAAAACGGACCATTTTCCACATTTCTGAAGCATGACGTAATGGAGGGGTGTTATCTCTTTTGTCGAAAATCAGCCGTTTTTGCTCGAACATTAAATGCCTCCAAATGGTATTTAATTAACTTCCCGGGGTGAAGAAACCCTTTTTGAGAACTCAGAGTGAGTAAATTGGCCATTTTCATGCACTTTTAACCATTCCATAAATCTTGTGTTTTGGGCCCCTGGAAGCATGAAAATCACTTTAAGCATGCTAATTTTAGCTCTAACACTGATGATCCACCTACAAATGTGAACTGACGTTCAAAAATAAAACATTTGAAAACGGACCATTTTCCACATTTCTGAAGCATGACGTAATGGGGGGGTGTTATCTCTTTTGTCGAAAATCAGCCGTTTTTGCTCGAACATTAAATCCCTCCAAATGGTAGTTAATTAACTTCCCGAGCCCCTGGAAGCATGAAAATCACTTTAAACATGCTAATTTTAGCTCTAACACTGATGATCCACCTACAAATGTGAACTGACGTTCAAAAATAAAACATTTGAAAACGGACCATTTTCCACATTTCTGAAGCATGACGTAATGGGGGGGTGTTATCTCTTTTGTCGAAAATCAGCCGTTTTTGCTCGAACATTAAATGCCTCCAAATGGTATTTAATTAACTTCCCGGGGTGAAGAAACCCTTTTTGAGAACTCAGAGTGAGTAAATTGGCCATTTTCATGCACTTTTAACCATTCCATAAATCTTGTGTTTTGTGCCCCTGGAAGCATGAAAATCACTTTAAACATGCTAATTTTAGCTCTAACACTGATGATCCACCTACAAATGTGAACTGACGTTCAAAAATAAAACATTTGAAAACGGACCATTTTCCACATTTCTGAAGCATGACGTAATGGGGGGGTGTTATCTCTTTTGTCGAAAATCAGCCGTTTTTGCTCGAACATTAAATGCCTCCAAATGGTATTTAATTAACTTCCCGAGCCCCTGGAAGCATGAAAATCACTTTAAACATGCTAATTTTAGCTCTAACACTGATGATCCACCTACAAATGTGAACTGACGTTCAAAAATAAAACATTTGAAAACGGACCATTTTCCACATTTCTGAAGCATGACGTAATGGGGGGGGTGTTATCTCTTTTGTCGAAAATCAGCCGTTTTTGCTCGAACATTAAATGCCTCCAAATGGTATTTAATTAACTTCCCGAGCCCCTGGAAGCATGAAAATCACTTTAAACATGCTAATTTTAGCTCTAACACTGATGATCCACCTACAAATGTGAACTGACGTTCAAAAATAAAACATTTGAAAACGGACCATTTTCCACATTTCTGAAGCATGACGTAATGGGGGGGTGTTATCTCTTTTGTCGAAAATCAGCCGTTTTTGCTCGAACATTAAATGCCTCCAAATGGTATTTAATTAACTTCCCGAGCCCCTGGAAGCATGAAAATCACTTTAAACATGCTAATTTTAGCTCTAACACTGATGATCCACCTACAAATGTGAACTGACGTTCAAAAATAAAACATTTGAAAACGGACCATTTTCCACATTTCTGAAGCATGACGTAATGGGGGGGTGTTATCTCTTTTGTCGAAAATCAGCCGTTTTTGCTCGAACATTAAATGCCTCTAAATGGTATTTAATTAACTTCCTGAGCCCCTGGAAGCATGAAAATCACTTTAAACATGCTAATTTTTGCTCTAACACTGATGATCCACCTACAAATGTGAACTGACGTTCAAAAATAAAACATTTGAAAACGGACCATTTTCCACATTTCTGAAGCATGACGTAATGGGGGGGGTGTTATCTCTTTTGTCGAAAATCAGCCGTTTTTGCTCGAACATTAAATGCCTCCAAATGGTATTTAATTAACTTCCCGAGCCCCTGGAAGCATGAAAATCACTTTAAACATGCTAATTTTAGCTCTAACACTGATGATCCACCTACAAATGTGAACTGACGTTCAAAAATAAAACATTTGAAAACGGACCATTTTCCACATTTCTGAAGCATGACGTAATGGGGGGGTGTTATCTCTTTTGTCGAAAATCAGCCGTTTTTGCTCGAACATTAAATGCCTCCAAATGGTATTTAATTAACTTCCCGAGCCCCTGGAAGCATGAAAATCACTTTAAACATGCTAATTTTAGCTCTAACACTGATGATCCACCTACAAATGTGAACTGACGTTCAAAAATAAAACATTTGAAAACGGACCATTTTCCACATTTCTGAAGCATGACGTAATGGGGGGGTGTTATCTCTTTTGTCGAAAATCAGCTGTTTTTGCTCGAACATTAAATGCCTCCAAATGGTATTTAATTAACTTCCCGAGCCCCTGGAAGCATGAAAATCACTTTAAACATGCTAATTTTAGCTCTAACACTGATGATCCACCTACAAATGTGAACTGACGTTCAAAAATAAAACATTTGAAAACGGACCATTTTCCACATTTCTGAAGCATGACGTAATGGAGGGGTGTTATCTCTTTTGTCGAAAATCAGCCGTTTTTGCTCGAACATTAAATGCCTCCAAATGGTATTTAATTAACTTCCCGGGGTGAAGAAACCCTTTTTGAGAACTCAGAGTGAGTAAATTGGCCATTTTCATGCACTTTTAACCATTCCATAAATCTTGTGTTTTGGGCCCCTGGAAGCATGAAAATCACTTTAAGCATGCTAATTTTAGCTCTAACACTGATGATCCACCTACAAATGTGAACTGGCGTTCAAAAATAAAACATTTGAAAACGGACCATTTTCCACATTTCTGAAGCATGACGTAATGGGGGGGTGTTATCTCTTTTGTCGAAAATCAGCCGTTTTTGCTCGAACATTAAATGCCTCCAAATGGTAGTTAATTAACTTCCCGAGCCCCTGGAAGCATGAAAATCACTTTAAACATGCTAATTTTAGCTCTAACACTGATGATCCACCTACAAATGTGAACTGACGTTCAAAAATAAAACATTTGAAAACGGACCATTTTCCACATTTCTGAAGCATGACGTAATGGGGGGGTGTTATCTCTTTTGTCGAAAATCAGCCGTTTTTGCTCGAACATTAAATGCCTCCAAATGGTATTTAATTAACTTCCCGGGGTGAAGAAACCCTTTTTGAGAACTCAGAGTGAGTAAATTGGCCATTTTCATGCACTTTTAACCATTCCATAAATCTTGTGTTTTGTGCCCCTGGAAGCATGAAAATCACTTTAAACATGCTAATTTTAGCTCTAACACTGATGATCCACCTACAAATGTGAACTGACGTTCAAAAATAAAACATTTGAAAACGGACCATTTTCCACATTTCTGAAGCATGACGTAATGGGGGGGTGTTATCTCTTTTGTCGAAAATCAGCCGTTTTTGCTCGAACATTAAATGCCTCCAAATGGTATTTAATTAACTTCCCGAGCCCCTGGAAGCATGAAAATCACTTTAAACATGCTAATTTTAGCTCTAACACTGATGATCCACCTACAAATGTGAACTGACGTTCAAAAATAAAACATTTGAAAACGGACCATTTTCCACATTTCTGAAGCATGACGTAATGGGGGGGGTGTTATCTCTTTTGTCGAAAATCAGCCGTTTTTGCTCGAACATTAAATGCCTCCAAATGGTATTTAATTAACTTCCCGAGCCCCTGGAAGCATGAAAATCACTTTAAACATGCTAATTTTAGCTCTAACACTGATGATCCACCTACAAATGTGAACTGACGTTCAAAAATAAAACATTTGAAAACGGACCATTTTCCACATTTCTGAAGCATGACGTAATGGGGGGGGTGTTATCTCTTTTGTCGAAAATCAGCCGTTTTTGCTCGAACATTAAATGCCTCCAAATGGTATTTAATTAACTTCCCGAGCCCCTGGAAGCATGAAAATCACTTTAAACATGCTAATTTTAGCTCTAACACTGATGATCCACCTACAAATGTGAACTGACGTTCAAAAATAAAACATTTGAAAACGGACCATTTTCCACATTTCTGAAGCATGACGTAATGGGGGGGTGTTATCTCTTTTGTCGAAAATCAGCCGTTTTTGCTCTAACATTAAATGCCTCCAAATGGTATTTAATTAACTTCCCGGGGTGAAGAAACCCTTTTTGAGAACTCAGAGTGAGTAAATTGGCCATTTTCATGCACTTTTAACCATTCCATAAATCTTGTGTTTTGGGCCCCTGGAAGCATGAAAATCACTTTAAACATGCTCATTTTAGCTCTAACACTGATGATCCACCTACAAATGTGAACTGACGTTCAAAAATAAAACATTTGAAAACGGACCATTTTCCACATTTCTGAAGCATGACGTAATGGGGGGGTGTTATCTCTTTTGTCGAAAATCAGCCGTTTTTGCTCGAACATTAAATGCCTCCAAATGGTATTTAATTAACTTCCCGAGCCCCTGGAAGCATGAAAATCACTTTAAACATGCTAATTTTAGCTCTAACACTGATGATCCACCTACAAATGTGAACTGACGTTCAAAAATAAAACATTTGAAAACGGACCATTTTCCACATTTCTGAAGCATGACGTAATGGGGGGGTGTTATCTCTTTTGTCGAAAATCAGCCGTTTTTGCTCGAACATTAAATGCCTCCAAATGGTATTTAATTAACTTCCCGGGGTGAAGAAACCCTTTTTGAGAACTCAGAGTGAGTAAATTGGCCATTTTCATGCACTTTTAACCATTCCATAAATCTTGTGTTTTGGGCCCCTGGAAGCATGAAAATCACTTTAAACATGCTAATTTTAGCTCTAACACTGATGATCCACCTACAAATGTGAACTGACGTTCAAAAATAAAATATTTGAAAACGGACCATTTTCCACATTTCTGAAGCATGACGTAATGGGGGGGTGTTATCTCTTTTGTCGAAAATCAGCCGTTTTTGCTCGAACATTAAATGCCTCCAAATGGTATTTAATTAACTTCCCGAGCCCCTGGAAGCATGAAAATCACTTTAAACATGCTAATTTTAGCTCTAACACTGATGATCCACCTACAAATGTGAACTGACGTTCAAAAATAAAAC
The DNA here is from genome assembly GCF_964263255.1 of Lissotriton vulgaris. NCBI lineage: Eukaryota > Metazoa > Chordata > Amphibia > Caudata > Salamandridae > Lissotriton > Lissotriton vulgaris. The sequence goes on along the minus strand of NW_028243780.1, from coordinate 131,106 downwards.
ATTTGAAAACGGACCATTTTCCACATTTCTGAAGCATGACGTAATGGGGGGGTGTTATCTCTTTTGTCGAATATCAGCCGTTTTTGCTCGAACATTAAATGCCTCCAAATGGTATTTAATTAACTTCCCGGGGTGAAGAAACCCTTTTTGAGAACTCAGAGTGAGTAAATTGGCCATTTTCATGCACTTTTAACCATTCCATAAATCTTGTGTTTTGGGCCCCTGGAAGCATGAAAATCACTTTAAACATGCTAATTTTAGCTCTAACACTGATGATCCACCTACAAATGTGAACTGACGTTCAAAAATAAAACATTTGAAAACGGACCATTTTCCACATTTCTGAAGCATGACGTAATGGGGGGGTGTTATCTCTTTTGTCGAAAATCAGCCGTTTTTGCTCGAACATTAAATGCCTCCAAATGGTATTTAATTAACTTCCCGAGCCCCTGGAAGCATGAAAATCACTTTAAACATTCTAATTTTAGCTCTAACACTGATGATCCACCTACAAATGTGAACTGACGTTCAAAAATAAAACATTTGAAAACGGACCATTTTCCACATTTCTGAAGCATGACGTAATGGGGGGGTGTTATCTCTTTTGTCGAAAATCAGCCGTTTTTGCTCGAACATTAAATGCCTCCAAATGGTATTTAATTAACTTCCCGGGGTGAAGAAACCCTTTTTGAGAACTCAGAGTGAGTAAATTGGCCATTTTCATGCACTTTTAACCATTCCATAAATCTTGTGTTTTGGGCCCCTGGAAGCATGAAAATCACTTTAAACATGCTAATTTTAGCTCTAACACTGATGATCCACCTACAAATGTGAACTGACGTTCAAAAATAAAACATTTGAAAACGGACCATTTTCCACATTTCTGAAGCATGACGTAATGGGGGGGTGTTATCTCTTTTGTCGAAAATCAGCCGTTTTTGCTCGAACATTAAATGCCTCCAAATGGTATTTAATTAACTTCCCGAGCCCCTGGAAGCATGAAAATCACTTTAAACATGCTAATTTTAGCTCTAACACTGATGATCCACCTACAAATGTGAACTGACGTTCAAAAATAAAACATTTGAAAACGGACCATTTTCCACATTTCTGAAGCATGACGTAATGGGGGGGTGTTATCTCTTTTGTCGAAAATCAGCCGTTTTTGCTCGAACATTAAATGCCTCCAAATGGTATTTAATTAACTTCCCGAGCCCCTGGAAGCATGAAAATCACTTTAAACATGCTAATTTTAGCTCTAACACTGATGATCCACCTACAAATGTGAACTGACGTTCAAAAATAAAACATTTGAAAACGGACCATTTTCCACATTTCTGAAGCATGACGTAATGGGGGGGGGTGTTATCTCTTTTGTCGAAAATCAGCCGTTTTTGCTCGAACATTAAATGCCTCCAAATGGTATTTAATTAACTTCCCGAGCCCCTGGAAGCATGAAAATCACTTTAAACATGCTAATTTTAGCTCTAACACTGATGATCCACCTACAAATGTGAACTGACGTTCAAAAATAAAACATTTGAAAACGGACCATTTTCTACATTTCTGAAGCATGACGTAATGGGGGGGGTGTTATCTCTTTTGTCGAAAATCAGCCGTTTTTGCTCGAACATTAAATGCCTCCAAATGGTATTTAATTAACTTCCCGAGCCCCTGGAAGCTTGAAAATCACTTTAAACATGCTAATTTTAGCTCTAACACTGATCATCCACCTACAAATGTGAACTGACGTTCAAAAATAAAACATTTGAAACGGACCATTTTCCACATTTCTGAAGCATGACGTAATGGGGGGGTGTTATCTCTTTTGTCGAAAATCAGCCGTTTTTGCTCGAACATTAAATGCCTCCAAATGGTATTTAATTAACTTCCCGAGCCCCTGGAAGCATGAAAATCACTTTAAACATGCTAATTTTAGCTCTAACACTGATGATCCACCTACAAATGTGAACTGACGTTCAAAAATAAAACATTTGAAACGGACCATTTTCCACATTTCTGAAGCATGACGTAATGGGGGGTGTTATCTCTTTTGTCGAAAATCAGCTGTTTTTGCTCGAACATTAAATGCCTCCAAATGGTATTTAATTAACTTCCCGAGCCCCTGGAAGCATGAAAATCACTTTAAACATGCTAATTTTAGCTCTAACACTGATGATCCACCTACAAATGTGAACTGACGTTCACAAATAAAACATTTGAAAACGGACCATTTCCACATTTCTGAAGCATGACGTAATGGGGGGTGTTATCTCTTTTGTCGAAAATCAGCCGTTTTTGCTCGAACATTAAATGCCTCCAAATGGTATTTAATTAACTTCCCGGGGTGAAGAAACCCTTTTTGAGAACTCAGAGTGAGTAAATTGGCCATTTTCATGCACTTTTAACCATTCCATAAATCTTGTGTTTTGGGCCCCTGGAAGCATGAAAATCACTTTAAACATGCTAATTTTAGCTCTAACACTGATGATCCACCTACAAATGTGAACTGACGTTCAAAAATAAAACATTTGAAAACGGACCATTTTCCACATTTCTGAAGCATGACGTAATGGGGGGGTGTTATCTCTTTTGTCGAAAATCAGCCGTTTTTGCTCGAACATTAAATGCCTCCAAATGGTATTTAATTAACTTCCCGGGGTGAAGAAACCCTTTTTGAGAACTCAGAGTGAGTAAATTGGCCATTTTCATGCACTTTTAACCATTCCATAAATCTTGTGTTTTGGGCCCCTGGAAGCATGAAAATCACTTTAAACATGCTAATTTTAGCTCTAACACTGATGATCCACCTACAAATGTGAACTGACGTTCAAAAATAAAATATTTGAAAACGGACCATTTTCCACATTTCTGAAGCATGACGTAATGGGGGGGTGTTATCTCTTTTGTCGAAAATCAGCCGTTTTTGCTCGAACATTAAATGCCTCCAAATGGTATTTAATTAACTTCCCGAGCCCCTGGAAGCATGAAAATCACTTTAAACATGCTAATTTTAGCTCTAACACTGATGATCCACCTACAAATGTGAACTGACGTTCAAAAATAAAACATTTGAAAACGGACCATTTTCCACATTTCTGAAGCATGACGTAATGGGGGGGTGTTATCTCTTTTGTCGAAAATCAGCCGTTTTGCTCGAACATTAAATGCCTCCAAATGGTATTTAATTAACTTCCCGGGGTGAAGAAACCCTTTTTGAGAACTCAGAGTGAGTAAATTGGCCATTTTCATGCACTTTTAACCATTCCATAAATCTTGTGTTTTGGGCCCCTGGAAGCATGAAAATCACTTTAAACATGCTAATTTTAGCTCTAACACTGATGATCCACCTACAAATGTGAACTGACGTTCAAAAATAAAACATTTGAAAACGGACCATTTTCCACATTTCTGAAGCATGACGTAATGGGGGGGTGTTATCTCTTTTGTCGAAAATCAGCCGTTTTTGCTCGAACATTAAATGCCTCCAAATGGTATTTAATTAACTTCCCGAGCCCCTGGAAGCATGAAAATCACTTTAAACATTCTAATTTTAGCTCTAACACTGATGATCCACCTACAAATGTGAACTGACGTTCAAAAATAAAACATTTGAAAACGGACCATTTTCCACATTTCTGAAGCATGACGTAATGGGGGGTGTTATCTCTTTTGTCGAAAATCAGCCGTTTTTGCTCGAACATTAAATGCCTCCAAATGGTATTTAATTAACTTCCCGGGGTGAAGAAACCCTTTTTGAGAACTCAGAGTGAGTAAATTGGCCATTTTCATGCACTTTTAACATTCCATAAATCTTGTGTTTTGGGCCCCTGGAAGCAATGAAAATCGAAAATCACTTTAAACATGCTAATTTTAGCTCTAACACTGATGATCCACCTACAAATGTGAACTGACGTTCAAAAATAAAACATTTGAAAACGGACCATTTTCCACATTTCTGAAGCATGACGTAATGGGGGGGTGTTATCTCTTTTGTCGAAAATCAGCCGTTTTTGCTCGAACATTAAATGCCTCCAAATGGTATTTAATTAACTTCCCGAGCCCCTGGAAGCATGAAAATCACTTTAAACATGCTAATTTTAGCTCTAACACTGATGATCCACCTACAAATGTGAACTGACGTTCAAAAATAAAACATTTGAAAACGGACCATTTTCCACATTTCTGAAGCATGACGTAATGGGGAGGGTGTTATCTCTTTTGTCGAAAATCAGCCGTTTTTGCTCGAACATTAAATGCCTCCAAATGGTATTTAATTAACTTCCCGAGCCCCTGGAAGCATGAAAATCACTTTAAACATGCTAATTTTAGCTCTAACACTGATGATCCACCTACAAATTTGAACTGACGTTCAAAAATAAAACATTTGAAAACGGACCATTTTCCACATTTCTGAAGCATGACGTAATGGGGGGGGTGTTATCTCTTTTGTCGAAAATCAGCCGTTTTTGCTCGAACATTAAATGCCTCCAAATGGTATTTAATTAACTTCCCGAGCCCCTGGAAGCTTGAAAATCACTTTAAACATGCTAATTTTAGCTCTAACACTGATGATCCACCTACAAATGTGAACTGACGTTCAAAAATAAAACATTTGAAAACGGACCATTTTCCACATTTCTGAAGCATGACGTAATGGGGGGGTGTTATCTCTTTTGTCGAAAATCAGCCGTTTTTGCTCGAACATTAAATGCCTCCAAATGGTATTTAATTAACTTCCCGAGCCCCTGGAAGCATGAAAATCACTTTAAACATGCTAATTTTAGCTCTAACACTGATGATCCACCTACAAATGTGAACTGACGTTCAAAAATAAAACATTTGAAAACGGACCATTTTCCACATTTCTGAAGCATGACGTAATGGGGGGGTGTTATCTCTTTTGTCGAAAATCAGCTGTTTTTGCTCGAACATTAAATGCCTCCAAATGGTATTTAATTAACTTCCCGAGCCCCTGGAAGCATGAAAATCACTTTAAACATGCTAATTTTAGCTCTAACACTGATGATCCACCTACAAATGTGAACTGACGTTCACAAATAAAACATTTGAAAACGGACCATTTTCCACATTTCTGAAGCATGACGTAATGGGGGGGTGTTATCTCTTTTGTCGAAAATCAGCCGTTTTTGCTCGAACATTAAATGCCTCCAAATGGTATTTAATTAACTTCCCGGGGTGAAGAAACCCTTTTTGAGAACTCAGAGTGAGTAAATTGGCCATTTTCATGCACTTTTAACCATTCCATAAATCTTGTGTTTTGGGCCCCTGGAAGCATGAAAATCACTTTAAACATGCTAATTTTAGCTCTAACACTGATGATCCACCTACAAATGTGAACTGACGTTCAAAAATAAAACATTTGAAAACGGACCATTTTCCACATTTCTGAAGCATGACGTAATGGGGGGGTGTTATCTCTTTTGTCGAAAATCAGCCGTTTTTGCTCGAACATTAAATGCCTCCAAATGGTAGTTAATTAACTTCCCGAGCCCCTGGAAGCATGAAAATCACTTTAAACATGCTAATTTTAGCTCTAACACTGATGATCCACCTACAAATGTGAACTGACGTTCAAAAATAAAACATTTGAAAACGGACCATTTTCCACATTTCTGAAGCATGACGTAATGGGGGGGTGTTATCTCTTTTGTCGAAAATCAGCCGTTTTTGCTCGAACATTAAATGCCTCCAAATGGTATTTAATTAACTTCCCGGGGTGAAGAAACCCTTTTTGAGAACTCAGAGTGAGTAAATTGGCCATTTTCATGCACTTTTAACCATTCCATAAATCTTGTGTTTTGGGCCCCTGGAAGCATGAAAATCACTTTAAACATGCTAATTTTAGCTCTAACACTGATGATCCACCTACAAATGTGAACTGACGTTCAAAAATAAAACATTTGAAAACGGACCATTTTCCACATTTCTGAAGCATGACGTAATGGGGGGGTGTTATCTCTTTTGTCGAAAATCAGCCGTTTTTGCTCGAACATTAAATGCCTCCAAATGGTATTTAATTAACTTCCCGAGCCCCTGGAAGCATGAAAATCACTTTAAACATGCTAATTTTAGCTCTAACACTGATGATCCACCTACAAATGTGAACTGACGTTCAAAAATAAAACATTTGAAAACGGACCATTTTCCACATTTCTGAAGCATGACGTAATGGGGGGGTGTTATCTCTTTTGTCGAAAATCAGCCGTTTTTGCTCGAACATTAAATGCCTCCAAATGGTATTTAATTAACTTCCCGAGCCCCTGGAAGCATGAAAATCACTTTAAACATGCTAATTTTAGCTCTAACACTGATGATCCACCTACAAATGTGAACTGACGTTCAAAAATAAAACATTTGAAACGGACCATTTTCCACATTTCTGAAGCATGACGTAATGGGGGGGGTGTTATCTCTTTTGTCGAAAATCAGCCGTTTTTGCTCGAACATTAAATGCCTCCAAATGGTATTTAATTAACTTCCCGAGCCCCTGGAAGCATGAAAATCACTTTAAACATGCTAATTTTAGCTCTAACACTGATGATCCACCTACAAATGTGAACTGACGTTCAAAAATAAAACATTTGAAAACGGACCATTTTCCACATTTCTGAAGCATGACGTAATGGGGGGGGTGTTATCTCTTTTGTCGAAAATCAGCCGTTTTTGCTCGAACATTAAATGCCTCCAAATGGTATTTAATTAACTTCCCGAGCCCCTGGAAGCATGAAAATCACTTTAAACATGCTAATTTTAGCTCTAACACTGATGATCCACCTACAAATGTGAACTGACGTTCAAAAATAAAACATTTGAAAACTGACCATTTTCCACATTTCTGAAGCATGACGTAATGGGGGGGTGTTATCTCTTTTGTCGAAAATCAGCCGTATTTGCTCGAACATTAAATGCCTCCAAATGGTATTTAATTAACTTCCCGGGGTGAAGAAACCCTTTTTGAGAACTCAGAGTGAGTAAATTGGCCATTTTCATGCACTTTTAACCATTCCATAAATCTTGTGTTTTGGGCCCCTGGAAGCATGAAAATCACTTTAAACATGCTAATTTTAGCTCTAACACTGATGATCCACCTACAAATGTGAACTGACGTTCAAAAATAAAATATTTGAAAACGGACCATTTTCCACATTTCTGAAGCATGACGTAATGGGGGGGTGTTATCTCTTTTGTCGAAAATCAGCCGTTTTTGCTCGAACATTAAATGCCTCCAAATGGTATTTAATTAACTTCCCGAGCCCCTGGAAGCATGAAAATCACTTTAAACATGCTAATTTTAGCTCTAACACTGATGATCCACCTACAAATGTGAACTGACGTTCAAAAATAAAACATTTGAAAACGGACCATTTTCCACATTTCTGAAGCATGACGTAATGGGGGGGTGTTATCTCTTTTGTCGAAAATCAGCCGTTTTTGCTCGAACATTAAATGCCTCCAAATGGTATTTAATTAACTTCCCGGGGTGAAGAAACCCTTTTTGAGAACTCAGAGTGAGTAAATTGGCCATTTTCATGCACTTTTAACCATTCCATAAATCTTGTGTTTTGGGCCCCTGGAAGCATGAAAATCACTTTAAACATGCTAATTTTAGCTCTAACACTGATGATCCACCTACAAATGTGAACTGACGTTCAAAAATAAAACATTTGAAAACGGACCATTTTCCACATTTCTGAAGCATGACGTAATGGGGGGGTGTTATCTCTTTTGTCGAAAATCAGCCGTTTTTGCTCGAACATTAAATGCCTCCAAATGGTATTTAATTAACTTCCCGAGCCCCTGGAAGCATGAAAATCACTTTAAACATGCTAATTTTAGCTCTAACACTGATGATCCACCTACAAATGTGAACTGACGTTCAAAAATAAAACATTTGAAAACGGACCATTTTCCACATTTCTGAAGCATGACGTAATGGGGGGGTGTTATCTCTTTTGTCGAAAATCAGCCGTTTTTGCTCGAACATTAAATGCCTCCAAATGGTATTTAATTAACTTCCCGAGCCCCTGGAAGCATGAAAATCACTTTAAACATGCTAATTTTAGCTCTAACACTGATGATCCACCTACAAATGTGAACTGACGTTCAAAAATAAAACATTTGAAAACGGACCATTTTCCAAATTTCTGAAGCATGACGTAATGGGGGGGTGTTATCTCTTTTGTCGAAAATCAGCCGTTTTTGCTCGAACATTAAATGCCTCCAAATGGTATTTAATTAACTTCCCGAGCCCCTGGAAGCATGAAAATCACTTTAAACATGCTAATTTTAGCTCTAACACTGATGATCCACCTACAAATGTGAACTGACGTTCAAAAATAAAACATTTGAAAACGGACCATTTTCCACATTTCTGAAGCATGACGTAATGGGGGGGGTGTTATCTCTTTTGTCGAAAATCAGCCGTTTTTGCTCGAACATTAAATGCCTCCAAATGGTATTTAATTAACTTCCCGAGCCCCTGGAAGCATGAAAATCACTTTAAACATGCTAATTTTAGCTCTAACACTGATGATCCACCTACAAATGTGAACTGACGTTCAAAAATAAAACATTTGAAAACGGACCATTTTCCACATTTCTGAAGCATGACGTAATGGGGGGGTGTTATCTCTTTTGTCGAAAATCAGCCGTTTTTGCTCGAACATTAAATGCCTCCAAATGGTATTTAATTAACTTCCCGAGCCCCTGGAAGCATGAAAATCACTTTAAACATGCTAATTTTAGCTCTAACACTGATGATCCACCTACAAATGTGAACTGACGTTCAAAAATAAAACATTTGAAAACGGACCATTTTCCACATTTCTGAAGCATGACGTAATGGGGGGGTGTTATCTCTTTTGTCGAAAATCAGCTGTTTTTGCTCGAACATTAAATGCCTCCAAATGGTATTTAATTAACTTCCCGAGCCCCTGGAAGCATGAAAATCACTTTAAACATGCTAATTTTAGCTCTAACACTGATGATCCACCTACAAATGTGAACTGACGTTCAAAAATAAAACATTTGAAAACGGACCATTTTCCACATTTCTGAAGCATGACGTAATGGAGGGGTGTTATCTCTTTTGTCGAAAATCAGCCGTTTTTGCTCGAACATTAAATGCCTCCAAATGGTATTTAATTAACTTCCCGGGGTGAAGAAACCCTTTTTGAGAACTCAGAGTGAGTAAATTGGCCATTTTCATGCACTTTTAACCATTCCATAAATCTTGTGTTTTGGGCCCCTGGAAGCATGAAAATCACTTTAAACATGCTAATTTTAGCTCTAACACTGATGATCCACCTACAAATGTGAACTGACGTTCAAAAATAAAACATTTGAAAACGGACCATTTTCCACATTTCTGAAGCATGACGTAATGGGGGGGTGTTATCTCTTTTGTCGAAAATCAGCCGTTTTTGCTCGAACATTAAATGCCTCCAAATGGTAGTTAATTAACTTCCCGAGCCCCTGGAAGCATGAAAATCACTTTAAACATGCTAATTTTAGCTCTAACACTGATGATCCACCTACAAATGTGAACTGACGTTCAAAAATAAAACATTTGAAAACGGACCATTTTCCACATTTCTGAAGCATGACGTAATGGGGGGGTGTTATCTCTTTTGTCGAAAATCAGCCGTTTTTGCTCGAACATTAAATGCCTCCAAATGGTATTTAATTAACTTCCCGGGGTGAAGAAACCCTTTTTGAGAACTCAGAGTGAGTAAATTGGCCATTTTCATGCACTTTTAACCATTCCATAAATCTTGTGTTTTGGGCCCCTGGAAGCATGAAAATCACTTTAAACATGCTAATTTTAGCTCTAACACTGATGATCCACCTACAAATGTGAACTGACGTTCAAAAATAAAACATTTGAAAACGGACCATTTTCCACATTTCTGAAGCATGACGTAATGGGGGGGTGTTATCTCTTTTGTCGAAAATCAGCCGTTTTTGCTCGAACATTAAATGCCTCCAAATGGTATTTAATTAACTTCCCGAGCCCCTGGAAGCATGAAAATCACTTTAAACATGCTAATTTTAGCTCTAACACTGATGATCCACCTACAAATGTGAACTGACGTTCAAAAATAAAACATTTGAAAACGGACCATTTTCCACATTTCTGAAGCATGACGTAATGGGGGGGTGTTATCTCTTTTGTCGAAAATCAGCCGTTTTTGCTTGAACATTAAATGCCTCCAAATGGTATTTAATTAACTTCCCGAGCCCCTGGAAGCATGAAAATCACTTTAAACATGCTAATTTTAGCTCTAACACTGATGATCCACCTACAAATGTGAACTGACGTTCAAAAATAAAACATTTGAAAACGGACCATTTTCCACATTTCTGAAGCATGACGTAATGGGGGGGGTGTTATCTCTTTTGTCGAAAATCAGCCGTTTTTGCTCGAACATTAAATGCCTCCAAATGGTATTTAATTAACTTCCCGAGCCCCTGGAAGCATGAAAATCACTTTAAACATGCTAATTTTAGCTCTAACACTGATGATCCACCTACAAATGTGAACTGACGTTCAAAAATAAAACATTTGAAAACGGACCATTTTCCACATTTCTGAAGCATGACGTAATGGGGGGGGTGTTATCTCTTTTGTCGAAAATCAGCCGTTTTTGCTCGAACATTAAATGCCTCCAAATGGTATTTAATTAACTTCCCGAGCCCCTGGAAGCATGAAAATCACTTTAAACATGCTAATTTTAGCTCTAACACTGATGATCCACCTACAAATGTGAACTGACGTTCAAAAATAAAACATTTGAAAACGGACCATTTTCCACATTTCTGAAGCATGACGTAATGGGGGGGTGTTATCTCTTTTGTCGAAAATCAGCCGTTTTTGCTCTAACATTAAATGCCTCCAAATGGTATTTAATTAACTTCCCGGGGTGAAGAAACCCTTTTTGAGAACTCAGAAAGAGTAAATTGGCCATTTTCATGCACTTTTAACCATTCCATAAATCTTGTGTTTTGGGCCCCTGGAAGCATGAAAATCACTTTAAACATGCTAATTTTAGCTCTAACACTGATGATCCACCTACAAATGTGAACTGACGTTCAAAAATAAAACATTTGAAAACGGACCATTTTCCACATTTCTGAAGCATGACGTAATGGGGGGGTGTTATCTCTTTTGTCGAAAATCAGCCGTTTTTGCTCGAACATTAAATGCCTCCAAATGGTATTTAATTAACTTCCCGAGCCCCTGGAAGCATGAAAATCACTTTAAACATGCTAATTTTAGCTCTAACACTGATGATCCACCTACAAATGTGAACTGACGTTCAAAAATAAAACATTTGAAAACGGACCATTTTCCACATTTCTGAAGCATGACGTAATGGGGGGGTGTTATCTCTTTTGTCGAAAATCAGCCGTTTTTGCTCTAACATTAAATGCCTCCAAATGGTATTTAATTAACTTCCCGGGGTGAAGAAACCCTTTTTGAGAACTCAGAGTGAGTAAATTGGCCATTTTCATGCACTTTTAACCATTCCATAAATCTTGTGTTTTGGGCCCCTGGAAGCATGAAAATCACTTTAAACATGCTAATTTTAGCTCTAACACTGATGATCCACCTACAAATGTGAACTGACGTTCAAAAATAAAACATTTGAAAACGGACCATTTTCCACATTTCTGAAGCATGACGTAATGGGGGGGTGTTATCTCTTTTGACGAAAATCAGCCGTTTTTGCTCGAACATTAAATGCCTCCAAATGGTATTTAATTAACTTCCCGAGCCCCTGGAAGCATGAAAATCACTTTAAACATGCTAATTTTAGCTCTAACACTGATGATCCACCTACAAATGTGAACTGACGTTCAAAAATAAAAAATTTGAAAACGGACCATTTTCCACATTTCTGAAGCATGACGTAATGGGGCGGTGTTATCTCTTTTGTCGAAAATCAGCCGTTTTTGCTCGAACATTAAATGCCTCCAAATGGTATTTAATTAACTTCCCGAGCCCCTGGAAGCATGAAAATCACTTTAAACATGCTAATTTTAGCTCTAACACTGATGATCCACCTACAAATGTGAACTGACGTTCAAAAATAAAACATTTGAAAACGGACCATTTTCCACATTTCTGAAGCATGACGTAATGGGGGGGTGTTATCTCTTTTGTCGAAAATCAGCCGTTTTTGCTCGAACATTAAATGCCTCCAAATGGTATTTAATTAACTTCCCGAGCCCCTGGAAGCATGAAAATCACTTTAAACATGCTAATTTTAGCTCTAACACTGATGATCCACCTACAAATGTGAACTGACGTTCAAAAATAAAACATTTGAAAACGGACCATTTTCCACATTTCTGAAGCATGACGTAATGGGGGGGTGTTATCTCTTTTGTCGAAAATCAGCCGTTTTTGCTCGAACATTAAATGCCTCCAAATGGTATTTAATTAACTTCCCGAGCCCCTGGAAGCATGAAAATCACTTTAAACATGCTAATTTTAGCTCTAACACTGATGATCCACCTACAAATGTGAACTGACGTTCAAAAATAAAACATTTGAAAACGGACCATTTTCCACATTTCTGAAGCATGACGTAATGGGGGGGTGTTATCTCTTTTGTCGAAAATCAGCCGTTTTTGCTCGAACATTAAATGCCTCCAAATGGTATTTAATTAACTTCCCGAGCCCCTGGAAGCATGAAAATCACTTTAAACATGCTAATTTTAGCTCTAACACTGATGATCCACCTACAAATGTGAACTGACGTTCAAAAATAAAACATTTGAAAACGGACCATTTTCCACATTTCTGAAGCATGACGTAATGGGGGGGGTGTTATCTCTTTTGTCGAAAATCAGCCGTTTTTGCTCGAACATTAAATGCCTCCAAATGGTATTTAATTAACTTCCCGAGCCCCTGGAAGCATGAAAATCACTTTAAACATGCTAATTTTAGCTCTAACACTGATGATCCACCTACAAATGTGAACTGACGTTCAAAAATAAAACATTTGAAAACGGACCATTTTCCACATTTCTGAAGCATGACGTAATGGGGGGGTGTTATCTCTTTTGTCGAAAATCAGCCGTTTTTGCTCGAACATTAAATGCCTCCAAATGGTATTTAATTAACTTCCCGAGCCCCTGGAAGCATGAAAATCACTTTAAACATGCTAATTTTAGCTCTAACACTGATGATCCACCTACAAATGTGAACTGACGTTCAAAAATAAAACATTTGAAAACGGACCATTTTCCACATTTCTGAAGCATGACGTAATGGGGGGGTGTTATCTCTTTTGTCGAAAATCAGCCGTTTTTGCTCGAACATTAAATGCCTCCAAATGGTAGTTAATTAACTTCCCGAGCCCCTGGAAGCATGAAAATCACTTTAAACATGCTAATTTTAGCTCTAACACTGATGATCCACCTACAAATGTGAACTGACGTTCAAAAATAAAACATTTGAAAACGGACCATTTTCCACATTTCTGAAGCATGACGTAATGGGGGGGTGTTATCTCTTTTGTCGAAAATCAGCCGTTTTTGCTCGAACATTAAATGCCTCCAAATGGTATTTAATTAACTTCCCGGGGTGAAGAAACCCTTTTTGAGAACTCAGAGTGAGTAAATTGGCCATTTTCATGCACTTTTAACCATTCCATAAATCTTGTGTTTTGGGCCCCTGGAAGCATGAAAATCATTTTAAACATGCTAATTTTAGCTCTAACACTGATGATCCACCTACAAATGTGAACTGACGTTCAAAAATAAAACATTTGAAAACGGACCATTTTCCACATTTCTGAAGCATGACGTAATGGGGGGGTGTTATCTCTTTTGTCGAAAATCAGCCGTTTTTGCTCGAACATTAAATGCCTCCAAATGGTATTTAATTAACTTCCCGAGCCCCTGGAAGCATGAAAATCACTTTAAACATGCTAATTTTAGCTCTAACACTGATGATCCACCTACAAATGTGAACTGACGTTCAAAAATAAAACATTTGAAAACGGACCATTTTCCACATTTCTGAAGCATGACGTAATGGGGGGGTGTTATCTCTTTTGTCGAAAATCAGCCGTTTTTGCTCGAACATTAAATGCCTCCAAATGGTATTTAATTAACTTCCCGAGCCCCTGGAAGCATGAAAATCACTTTAAACATGCTAATTTTAGCTCTAACACTGATGATCCACCTACAAATGTGAACTGACGTTCAAAAATAAAACATTTGAAAACGGACCATTTTCCACATTTCTGAAGCATGACGTAATGGGGGGGTGTTATCTCTTTTGTCGAAAATCAGCCGTTTTTGCTCGAACATTAAATGCCTCCAAATGGTATTTAATTAACTTCCCGAGCCCCTGGAAGCATGAAAATCACTTTAAACATGCTAATTTTAGCTCTAACACTGATGATCCACCTACAAATGTGAACTGACGTTCAAAAATAAAACATTTGAAAACGGACCATTTTCCACATTTCTGAAGCATGACGTAATGGGGGGGGTGTTATCTCTTTTGTCGAAAATCAGCCGTTTTTGCTCGAACATTAAATGCCTCCAAATGGTATTTAATTAACTTCCCGAGCCCCTGGAAGCATGAAAATCACTTTAAACATGCTAATTTTAGCTCTAACACTGATGATCCACCTACAAATGTGAACTGACGTTCAAAAATAAAACATTTGAAAACGGACCATTTTCCACATTTCTGAAGCATGACGTAATGGGGGGGTGTTATCTCTTTTGTCGAAAATCAGCCGTATTTGCTCGAACATTAAATGCCTCCAAATGGTATTTAATTAACTTCCCGGGGTGAAGAAACCCTTTTTGAGAACTCAGAGTGAGTAAATTGGCCATTTTCATGCACTTTTAACCATTCCATAAATCTTGTGTTTTGGGCCCCTGGAAGCATGAAAATCACTTTAAACATGCTAATTTTAGCTCTAACACTGATGATCCACCTACAAATGTGAACTGACGTTCAAAAATAAAACATTTGAAAACGGACCATTTTCCACATTTCTGAAGCATGACGTAATGGAGGGGTGTTATCTCTTTTGTCGAAAATCAGCCGTTTTTGCTCGAACATTAAATGCCTCCAAATGGTATTTAATTAACTTCCCGGGGTGAAGAAACCCTTTTTGAGAACTCAGAGTGAGTAAATTGGCCATTTTCATGCACTTTTAACCATTCCATAAATCTTGTGTTTTGGGCCCCTGGAAGCATGAAAATCACTTTAAGCATGCTAATTTTAGCTCTAACACTGATGATCCACCTACAAATGTGAACTGACGTTCAAAAATAAAACATTTGAAAACGGACCATTTTCCACATTTCTGAAGCATGACGTAATGGGGGGGTGTTATCTCTTTTGTCGAAAATCAGCCGTTTTTGCTCGAACATTAAATGCCTCTAAATGGTAGTTAATTAACTTCCCGAGCCCCTGGAAGCATGAAAATCACTTTAAACATGCTAATTTTAGCTCTAACACTGATGATCCACCTACAAATGTGAACTGACGTTCAAAAATAAAACATTTGAAAACGGACCATTTTCCACATTTCTGAAGCATGACGTAATGGGGGGGTGTTATCTCTTTTGTCGAAAATCAGCCGTTTTTGCTCGAACATTAAATGCCTCCAAATGGTATTTAATTAACTTCCCGGGGTGAAGAAACCCTTTTTGAGAACTCAGAGTGAGTAAATTGGCCATTTTCATGCACTTTTAACCATTCCATAAATCTTGTGTTTTGTGCCCCTGGAAGCATGAAAATCACTTTAAACATGCTAATTTTAGCTCTAACACTGATGATCCACCTACAAATGTGAACTGACGTTCAAAAATAAAACATTTGAAAACGGACCATTTTCCACATTTCTGAAGCATGACGTAATGGGGGGGTGTTATCTCTTTTGTCGAAAATCAGCCGTTTTTGCTCGAACATTAAATGCCTCCAAATGGTATTTAATTAACTTCCCGAGCCCCTGGAAGCATGAAAATCACTTTAAACATGCTAATTTTAGCTCTAACACTGATGATCCACCTACAAATGTGAACTGACGTTCAAAAATAAAACATTTGAAAACGGACCATTTTCCACATTTCTGAAGCATGACGTAATGGGGGGGGTGTTATCTCTTTTGTCGAAAATCAGCCGTTTTTGCTCGAACATTAAATGCCTCCAAATGGTATTTAATTAACTTCCCGAGCCCCTGGAAGCATGAAAATCACTTTAAACATGCTAATTTTAGCTCTAACACTGATGATCCACCTACAAATGTGAACTGACGTTCAAAAATAAAACATTTGAAAACGGACCATTTTCCACATTTCTGAAGCATGACGTAATGGGGGGGGTGTTATCTCTTTTGTCGAAAATCAGCCGTTTTTGCTCGAACATTAAATGCCTCCAAATGGTATTTAATTAACTTCCCGAGCCCCTGGAAGCATGAAAATCACTTTAAACATGCTAATTTTAGCTCTAACACTGATGATCCACCTACAAATGTGAACTGACGTTCAAAAATAAAACATTTGAAAACGGACCATTTTCCACATTTCTGAAGCATGACGTAATGGGGGGGTGTTATCTCTTTTGTCGAAAATCAGCCGTTTTTGCTCTAACATTAAATGCCTCCAAATGGTATTTAATTAACTTCCCGGGGTGAAGAAACCCTTTTTGAGAACTCAGAGTGAGTAAATTGGCCATTTTCATGCACTTTTAACCATTCCATAAATCTTGTGTTTTGGGCCCCTGGAAGCATGAAAATCACTTTAAACATGCTCATTTTAGCTCTAACACTGATGATCCACCTACAAATGTGAACTGACGTTCAAAAATAAAACATTTGAAAATGGACCATTTTCCACATTTCTGAAGCATGACGTAATGGGGGGGTGTTATCTCTTTTGTCGAAAATCAGCCGTTTTTGCTCGAACATTAAATGCCTCCAAATGGTATTTAATTAACTTCCCGAGCCCCTGGAAGCATGAAAATCACTTTAAACATGCTAATTTTAGCTCTAACACTGATGATCCACCTACAAATGTGAACTGACGTTCAAAAATAAAACATTTGAAAACGGACCATTTTCCACATTTCTGAAGCATGACGTAATGGGGGGGTGTTATCTCTTTTGTCGAAAATCAGCCGTTTTTGCTCGAACATTAAATGCCTCCAAATGGTATTTAATTAACTTCCCGGGGTGAAGAAACCCTTTTTGAGAACTCAGAGTGAGTAAATTGGCCATTTTCATGCACTTTTAACCATTCCATAAATCTTGTGTTTTGGGCCCCTGGAAGCATGAAAATCACTTTAAACATGCTAATTTTAGCTCTAACACTGATGATCCACCTACAAATGTGAACTGACGTTCAAAAATAAAATATTTGAAAACGGACCATTTTCCACATTTCTGAAGCATGACGTAATGGGGGGGTGTTATCTCTTTTGTCGAAAATCAGCCGTTTTTGCTCGAACATTAAATGCCTCCAAATGGTATTTAATTAACTTCCCGAGCCCCTGGAAGCATGAAAATCACTTTAAACATGCTAATTTTAGCTCTAACACTGATGATCCACCTACAAATGTGAACTGACGTTCAAAAATAAAACATTTGAAAACGGACCATTTTCCACATTTCTGAAGCATGACGTAATGGGGGGGTGTTATCTCTTTTGTCGAAAATCAGCCGTTTTTGCTCGAACATTAAATGCCTCCAAATGGTATTTAATTAACTTCCCGGGGTGAAGAAACCCTTTTTGAGAACTCAGAGTGAGTAAATTGGCCATTTTCATGCACTTTTAACCATTCCATAAATCTTGTGTTTTGGGCCCCTGGAAGCATGAAAATCACTTTAAACATGCTAATTTTAGCTCTAACACTGATGATCCACCTACAAATGTGAACTGACGTTCAAAAATAAAACATTTGAAAACGGACCATTTTCCACATTTCTGAAGCATGACGTAATGGGGGGGTGTTATCTCTTTTGTCGAAAATCAGCCGTTTTTGCTCGAACATTAAATGCCTCCAAATGGTATTTAATTAACTTCCCGAGCCCCTGGAAGCATGAAAATCACTTTAAACATTCTAATTTTAGCTCTAACACTGATGATCCACCTACAAATGTGAACTGACGTTCAAAAATAAAACATTTGAAAACGGACCATTTTCCACATTTCTGAAGCATGACGTAATGGGGGGGTGTTATCTCTTTTGTCGAAAATCAGCCGTTTTTGCTCGAACATTAAATGCCTCCAAATGGTATTTAATTAACTTCCCGGGGTGAAGAAACCCTTTTTGAGAACTCAGAGTGAGTAAATTGGCCATTTTCATGCACTTTTAACCATTCCATAAATCTTGTGTTTTGGGCCCCTGGAAGCATGAAAATCACTTTAAACATGCTAATTTTAGCTCTAACACTGATGATCCACCTACAAATGTGAACTGACGTTCAAAAATAAAACATTTGAAAACGGACCATTTTCCACATTTCTGAAGCATGACGTAATGGGGGGGTGTTATCTCTTTTGTCGAAAATCAGCCGTTTTTGCTCGAACATTAAATGCCTCCAAATGGTATTTAATTAACTTCCCGAGCCCCTGGAAGCATGAAAATCACTTTAAACATGCTAATTTTAGCTCTAACACTGATGATCCACCTACAAATGTGAACTGACGTTCAAAAATAAAACATTTGAAAACGGACCATTTTCCACATTTCTGAAGCATGACGTAATGGGGGGGGTGTTATCTCTTTTGTCGAAAATCAGCCGTTTTTGCTCGAACATTAAATGCCTCCAAATGGTATTTAATTAACTTCCCGAGCCCCTGGAAGCATGAAAATCACTTTAAACATGCTAATTTTAGCTCTAACACTGATGATCCACCTACAAATGTGAACTGACGTTCAAAAATAAAACATTTGAAAACGGACCATTTTCCACATTTCTGAAGCATGACGTAATGGGGGGGGTGTTATCTCTTTTGTCGAAAATCAGCCGTTTTTGCTCGAACATTAAATGCCTCCAAATGGTATTTAATTAACTTCCCGAGCCCCTGGAAGCATGAAAATCACTTTAAACATGCTAATTTTAGCTCTAACACTGATGATCCACCTACAAATGTGAACTGACGTTCAAAAATAAAACATTTGAAAACGGACCATTTTCTACATTTCTGAAGCATGACGTAATGGGGGGGGTGTTATCTCTTTTGTCGAAAATCAGCCGTTTTTGCTCGAACATTAAATGCCTCCAAATGGTATTTAATTAACTTCCCGAGCCCCTGGAAGCTTGAAAATCACTTTAAACATGCTAATTTTAGCTCTAACACTGATGATCCACCTACAAATGTGAACTGACGTTCAAAAATAAAACATTTGAAAACGGACCATTTTCCACATTTCTGAAGCATGACGTAATGGGGGGGTGTTATCTCTTTTGTCGAAAATCAGCCGTTTTTGCTCGAACATTAAATGCCTCCAAATGGTATTTAATTAACTTCCCGAGCCCCTGGAAGCATGAAAATCACTTTAAACATGCTAATTTTAGCTCTAACACTGATGATCCACCTACAAATGTGAACTGACGTTCAAAAATAAAACATTTGAAAACGGACCATTTTCCACATTTCTGAAGCATGACGTAATGGGGGGGTGTTATCTCTTTTGTCGAAAATCAGCTGTTTTTGCTCGAACATTAAATGCCTCCAAATGGTATTTAATTAACTTCCCGAGCCCCTGGAAGCATGAAAATCACTTTAAACATGCTAATTTTAGCTCTAACACTGATGATCCACCTACAAATGTGAACTGACGTTCACAAATAAAACATTTGAAAACGGACCATTTTCCACATTTCTGAAGCATGACGTAATGGGGGGGTGTTATCTCTTTTGTCGAAAATCAGCCGTTTTTGCTCGAACATTAAATGCCTCCAAATGGTATTTAATTAACTTCCCGGGGTGAAGAAACCCTTTTTGAGAACTCAGAGTGAGTAAATTGGCCATTTTCATGCACTTTTAACCATTCCATAAATCTTGTGTTTTGGGCCCCTGGAAGCATGAAAATCACTTTAAACATGCTAATTTTAGCTCTAACACTGATGATCCACCTACAAATGTGAACTGACGTTCAAAAATAAAACATTTGAAAACGGACCATTTTCCACATTTCTGAAGCATGACGTAATGGGGGGGTGTTATCTCTTTTGTCGAAAATCAGCCGTTTTTGCTCGAACATTAAATGCCTCCAAATGGTAGTTAATTAACTTCCCGAGCCCCTGGAAGCATGAAAATCACTTTAAACATGCTAATTTTAGCTCTAACACTGATGATCCACCTACAAATGTGAACTGACGTTCAAAAATAAAACATTTGAAAACGGACCATTTTCCACATTTCTGAAGCATGACGTAATGGGGGGGTGTTATCTCTTTTGTCGAAAATCAGCCGTTTTTGCTCGAACATTAAATGCCTCCAAATGGTATTTAATTAACTTCCCGGGGTGAAGAAACCCTTTTTGAGAACTCAGAGTGAGTAAATTGGCCATTTTCATGCACTTTTAACCATTCCATAAATCTTGTGTTTTGGGCCCCTGGAAGCATGAAAATCACTTTAAACATGCTAATTTTAGCTCTAACACTGATGATCCACCTACAAATGTGAACTGACGTTCAAAAATAAAATATTTGAAAACGGACCATTTTCCACATTTCTGAAGCATGACGTAATGGGGGGGTGTTATCTCTTTTGTCGAAAATCAGCCGTTTTTGCTCGAACATTAAATGCCTCCAAATGGTATTTAATTAACTTCCCGAGCCCCTGGAAGCATGAAAATCACTTTAAACATGCTAATTTTAGCTCTAACACTGATGATCCACCTACAAATGTGAACTGACGTTCAAAAATAAAACATTTGAAAACGGACCATTTTCCACATTTCTGAAGCATGACGTAATGGGGGGGTGTTATCTCTTTTGTCGAAAATCAGCCGTTTTTGCTCGAACATTAAATGCCTCCAAATGGTATTTAATTAACTTCCCGGGGTGAAGAAACCCTTTTTGAGAACTCAGAGTGAGTAAATTGGCCATTTTCATGCACTTTTAACCATTCCATAAATCTTGTGTTTTGGGCCCCTGGAAGCATGAAAATCACTTTAAACATGCTAATTTTAGCTCTAACACTGATGATCCACCTACAAATGTGAACTGACGTTCAAAAATAAAACATTTGAAAACGGACCATTTTCCACATTTCTGAAGCATGACGTAATGGGGGGGTGTTATCTCTTTTGTCGAAAATCAGCCGTTTTTGCTCGAACATTAAATGCCTCCAAATGGTATTTAATTAACTTCCCGAGCCCCTGGAAGCATGAAAATCACTTTAAACATTCTAATTTTAGCTCTAACACTGATGATCCACCTACAAATGTGAACTGACGTTCAAAAATAAAACATTTGAAAACGGACCATTTTCCACATTTCTGAAGCATGACGTAATGGGGGGGTGTTATCTCTTTTGTCGAAAATCAGCCGTTTTTGCTCGAACATTAAATGCCTCCAAATGGTATTTAATTAACTTCCCGGGGTGAAGAAACCCTTTTTGAGAACTCAGAGTGAGTAAATTGGCCATTTTCATGCACTTTTAACCATTCCATAAATCTTGTGTTTTGGGCCCCTGGAAGCATGAAAATCACTTTAAACATGCTAATTTTAGCTCTAACACTGATGATCCACCTACAAATGTGAACTGACGTTCAAAAATAAAACATTTGAAAACGGACCATTTTCCACATTTCTGAAGCATGACGTAATGGGGGGGTGTTATCTCTTTTGTCGAAAATCAGCCGTTTTTGCTCGAACATTAAATGCCTCCAAATGGTATTTAATTAACTTCCCGAGCCCCTGGAAGCATGAAAATCACTTTAAACATGCTAATTTTAGCTCTAACACTGATGATCCACCTACAAATGTGAACTGACGTTCAAAAATAAAACATTTGAAAACGGACCATTTTCCACATTTCTGAAGCATGACGTAATGGGGGGGTGTTATCTCTTTTGTCGAAAATCAGCCGTTTTTGCTCGAACATTAAATGCCTCCAAATGGTATTTAATTAACTTCCCGAGCCCCTGGAAGCATGAAAATCACTTTAAACATGCTAATTTTAGCTCTAACACTGATGATCCACCTACAAATGTGAACTGACGTTCAAAAATAAAACATTTGAAAACGGACCATTTTCCACATTTCTGAAGCATGACGTAATGGGGGGGTGTTATCTCTTTTGTCGAAAATCAGCTGTTTTTGCTCGAACATTAAATGCCTCCAAATGGTATTTAATTAACTTCCCGAGCCCCTGGAAGCATGAAAATCACTTTAAACATGCTAATTTTAGCTCTAACACTGATGATCCACCTACAAATGTGAACTGACGTTCACAAATAAAACATTTGAAAACGGACCATTTTCCACATTTCTGAAGCATGACGTAATGGGGGGGTGTTATCTCTTTTGTCGAAAATCAGCCGTTTTTGCTCGAACATTAAATGCCTCCAAATGGTATTTAATTAACTTCCCGGGGTGAAGAAACCCTTTTTGAGAACTCAGAGTGAGTAAATTGGCCATTTTCATGCACTTTTAACCATTCCATAAATCTTGTGTTTTGGGCCCCTGGAAGCATGAAAATCACTTTAAACATGCTAATTTTAGCTCTAACACTGATGATCCACCTACAAATGTGAACTGACGTTCAAAAATAAAACATTTGAAAACGGACCATTTTCCACATTTCTGAAGCATGACGTAATGGGGGGGTGTTATCTCTTTTGTCGAAAATCAGCCGTTTTTGCTCGAACATTAAATGCCTCCAAATGGTAGTTAATTAACTTCCCGAGCCCCTGGAAGCATGAAAATCACTTTAAACATGCTAATTTTAGCTCTAACACTGATGATCCACCTACAAATGTGAACTGACGTTCAAAAATAAAACATTTGAAAACGGACCATTTTCCACATTTCTGAAGCATGACGTAATGGGGGGGTGTTATCTCTTTTGTCGAAAATCAGCCGTTTTTGCTCGAACATTAAATGCCTCCAAATGGTATTTAATTAACTTCCCGGGGTGAAGAAACCCTTTTTGAGAACTCAGAGTGAGTAAATTGGCCATTTTCATGCACTTTTAACCATTCCATAAATCTTGTGTTTTGGGCCCCTGGAAGCATGAAAATCACTTTAAACATGCTAATTTTAGCTCTAACACTGATGATCCACCTACAAATGTGAACTGACGTTCAAAAATAAAACATTTGAAAACGGACCATTTTCCACATTTCTGAAGCATGACGTAATGGGGGGGTGTTATCTCTTTTGTCGAAAATCAGCCGTTTTTGCTCGAACATTAAATGCCTCCAAATGGTATTTAATTAACTTCCCGAGCCCCTGGAAGCATGAAAATCACTTTAAACATGCTAATTTTAGCTCTAACACTGATGATCCACCTACAAATGTGAACTGACGTTCAAAAATAAAACATTTGAAAACGGACCATTTTCCACATTTCTGAAGCATGACGTAATGGGGGGGTGTTATCTCTTTTGTCGAAAATCAGCCGTTTTTGCTCGAACATTAAATGCCTCCAAATGGTATTTAATTAACTTCCCGAGCCCCTGGAAGCATGAAAATCACTTTAAACATGCTAATTTTAGCTCTAACACTGATGATCCACCTACAAATGTGAACTGACGTTCAAAAATAAAACATTTGAAAACGGACCATTTTCCACATTTCTGAAGCATGACGTAATGGGGGGGGTGTTATCTCTTTTGTCGAAAATCAGCCGTTTTTGCTCGAACATTAAATGCCTCCAAATGGTATTTAATTAACTTCCCGAGCCCCTGGAAGCATGAAAATCACTTTAAACATGCTAATTTTAGCTCTAACACTGATGATCCACCTACAAATGTGAACTGACGTTCAAAAATAAAACATTTGAAAACGGACCATTTTCCACATTTCTGAAGCATGACGTAATGGGGGGGTGTTATCTCTTTTGTCGAAAATCAGCCGTTTTTGCTCGAACATTAAATGCCTCCAAATGGTATTTAATTAACTTCCCGAGCCCCTGGAAGCATGAAAATCACTTTAAACATGCTAATTTTAGCTCTAACACTGATGATCCACCTACAAATGTGAACTGACGTTCAAAAATAAAACATTTGAAAACGGACCATTTTCCACATTTCTGAAGCATGACGTAATGGGGGGGTGTTATCTCTTTTGTCGAAAATCAGCCGTTTTTGCTCGAACATTAAATGCCTCCAAATGGTATTTAATTAACTTCCCGGGGTGAAGAAACCCTTTTTGAGAACTCAGAGTGAGTAAATTGGCCATTTTCATGCACTTTTAACCATTCCATAAATCTTGTGTTTTGGGCCCCTGGAAGCATGAAAATCACTTTAAACATGCTAATTTTAGCTCTAACACTGATGATCCACCTACAAATGTGAACTGACGTTCAAAAATAAAACATTTGAAAACGGACCATTTTCCACATTTCTGAAGCATGACGTAATGGGGGGGTGTTATCTCTTTTGTCGAAAATCAGCCGTTTTTGCTCGAACATTAAATGCCTCCAAATGGTATTTAATTAACTTCCCGAGCCCCTGGAAGCATGAAAATCACTTTAAACATTCTAATTTTAGCTCTAACACTGATGATCCGCCTACAAATGTGAACTGACGTTCAAAAATAAAACATTTGAAAACGGACCATTTTCCACATTTCTGAAGCATGACGTAATGGGGGGGTGTTATCTCTTTTGTCGAAAATCAGCCGTTTTTGCTCGAACATTAAATGCCTCCAAATGGTATTTAATTAACTTCCCGGGGTGAAGAAACCCTTTTTGAGAACTCAGAGTGAGTAAATTGGCCATTTTCATGCACTTTTAACCATTCCATAAATCTTGTGTTTTGGGCCCCTGGAAGCATGAAAATCACTTTAAACATGCTAATTTTAGCTCTAACACTGATGATCCACCTACAAATGTGAACTGACGTTCAAAAATAAAACATTTGAAAACGGCCCATTTTCCACATTTCTGAAGCATGACGTAATGGGGGGGTGTTATCTCTTTTGTCGAAAATCAGCCGTTTTTGCTCGAACATTAAATGCCTCCAAATGGTATTTAATTAACTTCCCGAGCCCCTGGAAGCATGAAAATCACTTTAAACATGCTAATTTTAGCTCTAACACTGATGATCCACCTACAAATGTGAACTGACGTTCAAAAATAAAACATTTGAAAACGGACCATTTTCCACATTTCTGAAGCATGACGTAATGGGGGGGTGTTATCTCTTTTGTCGAAAATCAGCCGTTTTTGCTCGAACATTAAATGCCTCCAAATGGTATTTAATTAACTTCCCGAGCCCCTGGAAGCATGAAAATCACTTTAAACATGCTAATTTTAGCTCTAACACTGATGATCCACCTACAAATGTGAACTGACGTTCAAAAATAAAACATTTGAAAACGGACCATTTTCCACATTTCTGAAGCATGACGTAATGGGGGGGTGTTATCTCTTTTGTCGAAAATCAGCCGTTTTTGCTCGAACATTAAATGCCTCCAAATGGTATTTAATTAACTTCCCGAGCCCCTGGAAGCATGAAAATCACTTTAAACATGCTAATTTTAGCTCTAACACTGATGATCCACCTACAAATGTGAACTGACGTTCAAAAATAAAACATTTGAAAACGGACCATTTTCCACATTTCTGAAGCATGACGTAATGGGGGGGGTGTTATCTCTTTTGTCGAAAATCAGCCGTTTTTGCTCGAACATTAAATGCCTCCAAATGGTATTTAATTAACTTCCCGAGCCCCTGGAAGCATGAAAATCACTTTAAACATGCTAATTTTAGCTCTAACACTGATGATCCACCTACAAATGTGAACTGACGTTCAAAAATAAAACATTTGAAAACGGACCATTTTCCACATTTCTGAAGCATGACGTAATGGGGGGGTGTTATCTCTTTTGTCGAAAATCAGCCGTTTTTGCTCGAACATTAAATGCCTCCAAATGGTATTTAATTAACTTCCCGAGCCCCTGGAAGCATGAAAATCACTTTAAACATGCTAATTTTAGCTCTAACACTGATGATCCACCTTCAAATGTGAACTGACGTTCAAAAATAAAACATTTGAAAACGGACCATTTTCCACATTTCTGAAGCATGACGTAATGGGGGGGTGTTATCTCTTTTGTCGAAAATCAGCTGTTTTTGCTCGAACATTAAATGCCTCCAAATGGTATTTAATTAACTTCCCGAGCCCCTGGAAGCATGAAAATCACTTTAAACATGCTAATTTTAGCTCTAACACTGATGATCCACCTACAAATGTGAACTGACGTTCAAAAATAAAACATTTGAAAACGGACCATTTTCCACATTTCTGAAGCATGACGTAATGGAGGGGTGTTATCTCTTTTGTCGAAAATCAGCCGTTTTTGCTCGAACATTAAATGCCTCCAAATGGTATTTAATTAACTTCCCGGGGTGAAGAAACCCTTTTTGAGAACTCAGAGTGAGTAAATTGGCCATTTTCATGCACTTTTAACCATTCCATAAATCTTGTGTTTTGGGCCCCTGGAAGCATGAAAATCACTTTAAACATGCTAATTTTAGCTCTAACACTGATGATCCACCTACAAATGTGAACTGACGTTCAAAAATAAAACATTTGAAAACGGACCATTTTCCACATTTCTGAAGCATGACGTAATGGGGGGGTGTTATCTCTTTTGTCGAAAATCAGCCGTTTTTGCTCGAACATTAAATGCCTCCAAATGGTATTTAATTAACTTCCCGAGCCCCTGGAAGCATGAAAATCACTTTAAACATGCTAATTTTAGCTCTAACACTGATGATCCACCTACAAATGTGAACTGACGTTCAAAAATAAAACATTTGAAAACGGACCATTTTCCACATTTCTGAAGCATGACGTAATGGGGGGGTGTTATCTCTTTTGTCGAAAATCAGCCGTTTTTGCTCGAACATTAAATGCCTCCAAATGGTATTTAATTAACTTCCCGAGCCCCTGGAAGCATGAAAATCACTTTAAACATGCTAATTTTAGCTCTAACACTGATGATCCACCTACAAATGTGAACTGACGTTCAAAAATAAAACATTTGAAAACGGACCATTTTCCACATTTCTGAAGCATGACGTAATGGGGGGGTGTTATCTCTTTTGTCGAAAATCAGCCGTTTTTGCTCGAACATTAAATGCCTCCAAATGGTATTTAATTAACTTCCCGAGCCCCTGGAAGCATGAAAATCACTTTAAACATGCTAATTTTAGCTCTAACACTGATGATCCACCTACAAATGTGAACTGACGTTCAAAAATAAAACATTTGAAAACGGACCATTTTCCACATTTCTGAAGCATGACGTAATGGGGGGGGTGTTATCTCTTTTGTCGAAAATCAGCCGTTTTTGCTCGAACATTAAATGCCTCCAAATGGTATTTAATTAACTTCCCGAGCCCCTGGAAGCATGAAAATCACTTTAAACATGCTAATTTTAGCTCTAACACTGATGATCCACCTACAAATGTGAACTGACGTTCAAAAATAAAACATTTGAAAACGGACCATTTTCCACATTTCTGAAGCATGACGTAATGGGGGGGTGTTATCTCTTTTGTCGAAAATCAGCCGTTTTTGCTCGAACATTAAATGCCTCCAAATGGTATTTAATTAACTTCCCGAGCCCCTGGAAGCATGAAAATCACTTTAAACATGCTAATTTTAGCTCTAACACTGATGATCCACCTTCAAATGTGAACTGACGTTCAAAAATAAAACATTTGAAAACGGACCATTTTCCACATTTCTGAAGCATGACGTAATGGGGGGGTGTTATCTCTTTTGTCGAAAATCAGCTGTTTTTGCTCGAACATTAAATGCCTCCAAATGGTATTTAATTAACTTCCCGAGCCCCTGGAAGCATGAAAATCACTTTAAACATGCTAATTTTAGCTCTAACACTGATGATCCACCTACAAATGTGAACTGACGTTCAAAAATAAAACATTTGAAAACGGACCATTTTCCACATTTCTGAAGCATGACGTAATGGAGGGGTGTTATCTCTTTTGTCGAAAATCAGCCGTTTTTGCTCGAACATTAAATGCCTCCAAATGGTATTTAATTAACTTCCCGGGGTGAAGAAACCCTTTTTGAGAACTCAGAGTGAGTAAATTGGCCATTTTCATGCACTTTTAACCATTCCATAAATCTTGTGTTTTGGGCCCCTGGAAGCATGAAAATCACTTTAAACATGCTAATTTTAGCTCTAACACTGATGATCCACCTACAAATGTGAACTGACGTTCAAAAATAAAACATTTGAAAACGGACCATTTTCCACATTTCTGAAGCATGACGTAATGGGGGGGTGTTATCTCTTTTGTCGAAAATCAGCCGTTTTTGCTCGAACATTAAATGCCTCCAAATGGTAGTTAATTAACTTCCCGAGCCCCTGGAAGCATGAAAATCACTTTAAACATGCTAATTTTAGCTCTAACACTGATGATCCACCTACAAATGTGAACTGACGTTCAAAAATAAAACATTTGAAAACGGACCATTTTCCACATTTCTGAAGCATGACGTAATGGGGGGGTGTTATCTCTTTTGTCGAAAATCAGCCGTTTTTGCTCGAACATTAAATGCCTCCAAATGGTATTTAATTAACTTCCCGAGCCCCTGGAAGCATGAAAATCACTTTAAACATGCTAATTTTAGCTCTAACACTGATGATCCACCTACAAATGTGAACTGACGTTCAAAAATAAAACATTTGAAAACGGACCATTTTCCACATTTCTGAAGCATGACGTAATGGGGGGGGTGTTATCTCTTTTGTCGAAAATCAGCCGTTTTTGCTCGAACATTAAATGCCTCCAAATGGTATTTAATTAACTTCCCGAGCCCCTGGAAGCATGAAAATCACTTTAAACATGCTAATTTTAGCTCTAACACTGATGATCCACCTACAAATGTGAACTGACGTTCAAAAATAAAACATTTGAAAACGGACCATTTTCCACATTTCTGAAGCATGACGTAATGGGGGGGGTGTTATCTCTTTTGTCGAAAATCAGCCGTTTTTGCTCGAACATTAAATGCCTCCAAATGGTATTTAATTAACTTCCCGAGCCCCTGGAAGCATGAAAATCACTTTAAACATGCTAATTTTAGCTCTAACACTGATGATCCACCTACAAATGTGAACTGACGTTCAAAAATAAAACATTTGAAAACGGACCATTTTCCACATTTCTGAAGCATGACGTAATGGGGGGGTGTTATCTCTTTTGTCGAAAATCAGCCGTTTTTGCTCTAACATTAAATGCCTCCAAATGGTATTTAATTAACTTCCCGGGGTGAAGAAACCCTTTTTGAGAACTCAGAAAGAGTAAATTGGCCATTTTCATGCACTTTTAACCATTCCATAAATCTTGTGTTTTGGGCCCCTGGAAGCATGAAAATCACTTTAAACATGCTAATTTTAGCTCTAACACTGATGATCCACCTACAAATGTGAACTGACGTTCAAAAATAAAACATTTGAAAACGGACCATTTTCCACATTTCTGAAGCATGACGTAATGGGGGGGTGTTATCTCTTTTGTCGAAAATCAGCCGTTTTTGCTCGAACATTAAATGCCTCCAAATGGTATTTAATTAACTTCCCGAGCCCCTGGAAGCATGAAAATCACTTTAAACATGCTAATTTTAGCTCTAACACTGATGATCCACCTACAAATGTGAACTGACGTTCAAAAATAAAACATTTGAAAACGGACCATTTTCCACATTTCTGAAGCATGACGTAATGGGGGGGTGTTATCTCTTTTGTCGAAAATCAGCCGTTTTTGCTCTAACATTAAATGCCTCCAAATGGTATTTAATTAACTTCCCGGGGTGAAGAAACCCTTTTTGAGAACTCAGAGTGAGTAAATTGGCCATTTTCATGCACTTTTAACCATTCCATAAATCTTGTGTTTTGGGCCCCTGGAAGCATGAAAATCACTTTAAACATGCTAATTTTAGCTCTAACACTGATGATCCACCTACAAATGTGAACTGACGTTCAAAAATAAAACATTTGAAAACGGACCATTTTCCACATTTCTGAAGCATGACGTAATGGGGGGGTGTTATCTCTTTTGTCGAAAATCAGCCGTTTTTGCTCGAACATTAAATGCCTCCAAATGGTATTTAATTAACTTCCCGAGCCCCTGGAAGCATGAAAATCACTTTAAACATGCTAATTTTAGCTCTAACACTGATGATCCACCTACAAATGTGAACTGACGTTCAAAAATAAAAAATTTGAAAACGGACCATTTTCCACATTTCTGAAGCATGACGTAATGGGGCGGTGTTATCTCTTTTGTCGAAAATCAGCCGTTTTTGCTCGAACATTAAATGCCTCCAAATGGTATTTAATTAACTTCCCGAGCCCCTGGAAGCATGAAAATCACTTTAAACATGCTAATTTTAGCTCTAACACTGATGATCCACCTACAAATGTGAACTGACGTTCAAAAATAAAACATTTGAAAACGGACCATTTTCCACATTTCTGAAGCATGACGTAATGGGGGGGTGTTATCTCTTTTGTCGAAAATCAGCCGTTTTTGCTCGAACATTAAATGCCTCCAAATGGTATTTAATTAACTTCCCGAGCCCCTGGAAGCATGAAAATCACTTTAAACATGCTAATTTTAGCTCTAACACTGATGATCCACCTACAAATGTGAACTGACGTTCAAAAATAAAACATTTGAAAACGGACCATTTTCCACATTTCTGAAGCATGACGTAATGGGGGGGTGTTATCTCTTTTGTCGAAAATCAGCCGTTTTTGCTCGAACATTAAATGCCTCCAAATGGTATTTAATTAACTTCCCGAGCCCCTGGAAGCATGAAAATCACTTTAAACATGCTAATTTTAGCTCTAACACTGATGATCCACCTACAAATGTGAACTGACGTTCAAAAATAAAACATTTGAAAACGGACCATTTTCCACATTTCTGAAGCATGACGTAATGGGGGGGTGTTATCTCTTTTGTCGAAAATCAGCCGTTTTTGCTCGAACATTAAATGCCTCCAAATGGTATTTAATTAACTTCCCGAGCCCCTGGAAGCATGAAAATCACTTTAAACATGCTAATTTTAGCTCTAACACTGATGATCCACCTACAAATGTGAACTGACGTTCAAAAATAAAACATTTGAAAACGGACCATTTTCCACATTTCTGAAGCATGACGTAATGGGGGGGGTGTTATCTCTTTTGTCGAAAATCAGCCGTTTTTGCTCGAACATTAAATGCCTCCAAATGGTATTTAATTAACTTCCCGAGCCCCTGGAAGCATGAAAATCACTTTAAACATGCTAATTTTAGCTCTAACACTGATGATCCACCTACAAATGTGAACTGACGTTCAAAAATAAAACATTTGAAAACGGACCATTTTCCACATTTCTGAAGCATGACGTAATGGGGGGGTGTTATCTCTTTTGTCGAAAATCAGCCGTTTTTGCTCGAACATTAAATGCCTCCAAATGGTATTTAATTAACTTCCCGAGCCCCTGGAAGCATGAAAATCACTTTAAACATGCTAATTTTAGCTCTAACACTGATGATCCACCTACAAATGTGAACTGACGTTCAAAAATAAAACATTTGAAAACGGACCATTTTCCACATTTCTGAAGCATGACGTAATGGGGGGGTGTTATCTCTTTTGTCGAAAATCAGCCGTTTTTGCTCGAACATTAAATGCCTCCAAATGGTAGTTAATTAACTTCCCGAGCCCCTGGAAGCATGAAAATCACTTTAAACATGCTAATTTTAGCTCTAACACTGATGATCCACCTACAAATGTGAACTGACGTTCAAAAATAAAACATTTGAAAACGGACCATTTTCCACATTTCTGAAGCATGACGTAATGGGGGGGTGTTATCTCTTTTGTCGAAAATCAGCCGTTTTTGCTCGAACATTAAATGCCTCCAAATGGTATTTAATTAACTTCCCGGGGTGAAGAAACCCTTTTTGAGAACTCAGAGTGAGTAAATTGGCCATTTTCATGCACTTTTAACCATTCCATAAATCTTGTGTTTTGGGCCCCTGGAAGCATGAAAATCATTTTAAACATGCTAATTTTAGCTCTAACACTGATGATCCACCTACAAATGTGAACTGACGTTCAAAAATAAAACATTTGAAAACGGACCATTTTCCACATTTCTGAAGCATGACGTAATGGGGGGGTGTTATCTCTTTTGTCGAAAATCAGCCGTTTTTGCTCGAACATTAAATGCCTCCAAATGGTATTTAATTAACTTCCCGAGCCCCTGGAAGCATGAAAATCACTTTAAACATGCTAATTTTAGCTCTAACACTGATGATCCACCTACAAATGTGAACTGACGTTCAAAAATAAAACATTTGAAAACGGACCATTTTCCACATTTCTGAAGCATGACGTAATGGGGGGGTGTTATCTCTTTTGTCGAAAATCAGCCGTTTTTGCTCGAACATTAAATGCCTCCAAATGGTATTTAATTAACTTCCCGAGCCCCTGGAAGCATGAAAATCACTTTAAACATGCTAATTTTAGCTCTAACACTGATGATCCACCTACAAATGTGAACTGACGTTCAAAAATAAAACATTTGAAAACGGACCATTTTCCACATTTCTGAAGCATGACGTAATGGGGGGGGTGTTATCTCTTTTGTCGAAAATCAGCCGTTTTTGCTCGAACATTAAATGCCTCCAAATGGTATTTAATTAACTTCCCGAGCCCCTGGAAGCATGAAAATCACTTTAAACATGCTAATTTTAGCTCTAACACTGATGATCCACCTACAAATGTGAAGTGACGTTCAAAAATAAAACATTTGAAAACGGACCATTTTCCACATTTCTGAAGCATGACGTAATGGGGGGGGTGTTATCTCTTTTGTCGAAAATCAGCCGTTTTTGCTCGAACATTAAATGCCTCCAAATGGTATTTAATTAACTTCCCGAGCCCCTGGAAGCATGAAAATCACTTTAAACATGCTAATTTTAGCTCTAACACTGATGATCCACCTACAAATGTGAACTGACGTTCAAAAATAAAACATTTGAAAACGGACCATTTTCCACATTTCTGAAGCATGACGTAATGGGGGGGTGTTATCTCTTTTGTCGAAAATCAGCCGTATTTGCTCGAACATTAAATGCCTCCAAATGGTATTTAATTAACTTCCCGGGGTGAAGAAACCCTTTTTGAGAACTCAGAGTGAGTAAATTGGCCATTTTCATGCACTTTTAACCATTCCATAAATCTTGTGTTTTGGGCCCCTGGAAGCATGAAAATCACTTTAAACATGCTAATTTTAGCTCTAACACTGATGATCCACCTACAAATGTGAACTGACGTTCAAAAATAAAATATTTGAAAACGGACCATTTTCCACATTTCTGAAGCATGACGTAATGGGGGGGTGTTATCTCTTTTGTCGAAAATCAGCCGTTTTTGCTCGAACATTAAATGCCTCCAAATGGTATTTAATTAACTTCCCGAGCCCCTGGAAGCATGAAAATCACTTTAAACATGCTAATTTTAGCTCTAACACTGATGATCCACCTACAAATGTGAACTGACGTTCAAAAATAAAACATTTGAAAACGGACCATTTTCCACATTTCTGAAGCATGACGTAATGGGGGGGTGTTATCTCTTTTGTCGAAAATCAGCCGTTTTTGCTCGAACATTAAATGCCTCCAAATGGTATTTAATTAACTTCCCGGGGTGAAGAAACCCTTTTTGAGAACTCAGAGTGAGTAAATTGGCCATTTTCATGCACTTTTAACCATTCCATAAATCTTGTGTTTTGGGCCCCTGGAAGCATGAAAATCACTTTAAACATGCTAATTTTAGCTCTAACACTGATGATCCACCTACAAATGTGAACTGACGTTCAAAAATAAAACATTTGAAAACGGACCATTTTCCACATTTCTGAAGCATGACGTAATGGGGGGGTGTTATCTCTTTTGTCGAAAATCAGCCGTTTTTGCTCGAACATTAAATGCCTCCAAATGGTATTTAATTAACTTCCCGAGCCCCTGGAAGCATGAAAATCACTTTAAACATTCTAATTTTAGCTCTAACACTGATGATCCACCTACAAATGTGAACTGACGTTCAAAAATAAAACATTTGAAAACGGACCATTTTCCACATTTCTGAAGCATGACGTAATGGGGGGGTGTTATCTCTTTTGTCGAAAATCAGCCGTTTTTGCTCGAACATTAAATGCCTCCAAATGGTATTTAATTAACTTCCCGGGGTGAAGAAACCCTTTTTGAGAACTCAGAGTGAGTAAATTGGCCATTTTCATGCACTTTTAACCATTCCATAAATCTTGTGTTTTGGGCCCCTGGAAGCATGAAAATCACTTTAAACATGCTAATTTTAGCTCTAACACTGATGATCCACCTACAAATGTGAACTGACGTTCAAAAATAAAACATTTGAAAACGGACCATTTTCCACATTTCTGAAGCATGACGTAATGGGGGGGTGTTATCTCTTTTGTCGAAAATCAGCCGTTTTTGCTCGAACATTAAATGCCTCCAAATGGTATTTAATTAACTTCCCGAGCCCCTGGAAGCATGAAAATCACTTTAAACATGCTAATTTTAGCTCTAACACTGATGATCCACCTACAAATGTGAACTGACGTTCAAAAATAAAACATTTGAAAACGGACCATTTTCCACATTTCTGAAGCATGACGTAATGGGGGGGTGTTATCTCTTTTGTCGAAAATCAGCCGTTTTTGCTCGAACATTAAATGCCTCCAAATGGTATTTAATTAACTTCCCGAGCCCCTGGAAGCATGAAAATCACTTTAAACATGCTAATTTTAGCTCTAACACTGATGATCCACCTACAAATGTGAACTGACGTTCAAAAATAAAACATTTGAAAACGGACCATTTTCCACATTTCTGAAGCATGACGTAATGGGGGGGTGTTATCTCTTTTGTCGAAAATCAGCCGTTTTTGCTCGAACATTAAATGCCTCCAAATGGTATTTAATTAACTTCCCGAGCCCCTGGAAGCATGAAAATCACTTTAAACATGCTAATTTTAGCTCTAACACTGATGATCCACCTACAAATGTGAACTGACGTTCAAAAATAAAACATTTGAAAACGGACCATTTTCCACATTTCTGAAGCATGACGTAATGGGGGGGGTGTTATCTCTTTTGTCGAAAATCAGCCGTTTTTGCTCGAACATTAAATGCCTCCAAATGGTATTTAATTAACTTCCCGAGCCCCTGGAAGCATGAAAATCACTTTAAACATGCTAATTTTAGCTCTAACACTGATGATCCACCTACAAATGTGAACTGACGTTCAAAAATAAAACATTTGAAAACGGACCATTTTCCACATTTCTGAAGCATGACGTAATGGGGGGGTGTTATCTCTTTTGTCGAAAATCAGCTGTTTTTGCTCGAACATTAAATGCCTCCAAATGGTATTTAATTAACTTCCCGAGCCCCTGGAAGCATGAAAATCACTTTAAACATGCTAATTTTAGCTCTAACACTGATGATCCACCTACAAATGTGAACTGACGTTCAAAAATAAAACATTTGAAAACGGACCATTTTCCACATTTCTGAAGCATGACGTAATGGAGGGGTGTTATCTCTTTTGTCGAAAATCAGCCGTTTTTGCTCGAACATTAAATGCCTCCAAATGGTATTTAATTAACTTCCCGGGGTGAAGAAACCCTTTTTGAGAACTCAGAGTGAGTAAATTGGCCATTTTCATGCACTTTTAACCATTCCATAAATCTTGTGTTTTGGGCCCCTGGAAGCATGAAAATCACTTTAAACATGCTAATTTTAGCTCTAACACTGATGATCCACCTACAAATGTGAACTGACGTTCAAAAATAAAACATTTTAAAACGGACCATTTTCCACATTTCTGAAGCATGACGTAATGGGGGGGTGTTATCTCTTTTGTCGAAAATCAGCCGTTTTTGCTCGAACATTAAATGCCTCCAAATGGTAGTTAATTAACTTCCCGAGCCCCTGGAAGCATGAAAATCACTTTAAACATGCTAATTTTAGCTCTAACACTGATGATCCACCTACAAATGTGAACTGACGTTCAAAAATAAAACATTTGAAAACGGACCATTTTCCACATTTCTGAAGCATGACGTAATGGGGGGGTGTTATCTCTTTTGTCGAAAATCAGCCGTTTTTGCTCGAACATTAAATGCCTCCAAATGGTATTTAATTAACTTCCCGGGGTGAAGAAACCCTTTTTGAGAACTCAGAGTGAGTAAATTGGCCATT
Source organism: Lissotriton vulgaris (assembly GCF_964263255.1). Taxonomy (NCBI): domain Eukaryota; kingdom Metazoa; phylum Chordata; class Amphibia; order Caudata; family Salamandridae; genus Lissotriton; species Lissotriton vulgaris. Next base: position 94,595 of record NW_028243780.1, on the reverse strand, counting down.
TTCATGCACTTTTAACCATTCCATAAATCTTGTGTTTTGGGCCCCTGGAAGCATGAAAATCACTTTAAACATGCTAATTTTAGCTCTAACACTGATGATCCACCTACAAATGTGAACTGACGTTCAAAAATAAAACATTTGAAAACGGACCATTTTCCACATTTCTGAAGCATGACGTAATGGGGGGGTGTTATCTCTTTTGTCGAAAATCAGCCGTTTTTGCTCGAACATTAAATGCCTCCAAATGGTATTTAATTAACTTCCCGAGCCCCTGGAAGCATGAAAATCACTTTAAACATGCTAATTTTAGCTCTAACACTGATGATCCACCTACAAATGTGAACTGACGTTCAAAAATAAAACATTTGAAAACGGACCATTTTCCACATTTCTGAAGCATGATGTAATGGGGGGGTGTTATCTCTTTTGTCGAAAATCAGCCGTTTTTGCTCGAACATTAAATGCCTCCAAATGGTATTTAATTAACTTCCCGAGCCCCTGGAAGCATGAAAATCACTTTAAACATGCTAATTTTAGCTCTAACACTGATGATCCACCTACAAATGTGAACTGACGTTCAAAAATAAAACATTTGAAAACGGACCATTTTCCACATTTCTGAAGCATGACGTAATGGGGGGGGTGTTATCTCTTTTGTCGAAAATCAGCCGTTTTTGCTCGAACATTAAATGCCTCCAAATGGTATTTAATTAACTTCCCGAGCCCCTGGAAGCATGAAAATCACTTTAAACATGCTAATTTTAGCTCTAACACTGATGATCCACCTACAAATGTGAACTGACGTTCAAAAATAAAACATTTGAAAACGGACCATTTTCCACATTTCTGAAGCATGACGTAATGGGGGGGGTGTTATCTCTTTTGTCGAAAATCAGCCGTTTTTGCTCGAACATTAAATGCCTCCAAATGGTATTTAATTAACTTCCCGAGCCCCTGGAAGCATGAAAATCACTTTAAACATGCTAATTTTAGCTCTAACACTGATGATCCACCTACAAATGTGAACTGACGTTCAAAAATAAAACATTTGAAAACGGACCATTTTCCACATTTCTGAAGCATGACGTAATGGGGGGGTGTTATCTCTTTTGTCGAAAATCAGCCGTTTTTGCTCTAACATTAAATGCCTCCAAATGGTATTTAATTAACTTCCCGGGGTGAAGAAACCCTTTTTGAGAACTCAGAAAGAGTAAATTGGCCATTTTCATGCACTTTTAACCATTCCATAAATCTTGTGTTTTGGGCCCCTGGAAGCATGAAAATCACTTTAAACATGCTAATTTTAGCTCTAACACTGATGATCCACCTACAAATGTGAACTGACGTTCAAAAATAAAACATTTGAAAACGGACCATTTTCCACATTTCTGAAGCATGACGTAATGGGGGGGTGTTATCTCTTTTGTCGAAAATCAGCCGTTTTTGCTCGAACATTAAATGCCTCCAAATGGTATTTAATTAACTTCCCGAGCCCCTGGAAGCATGAAAATCACTTTAAACATGCTAATTTTAGCTCTAACACTGATGATCCACCTACAAATGTGAACTGACGTTCAAAAATAAAACATTTGAAAACGGACCATTTTCCACATTTCTGAAGCATGACGTAATGGGGGGGTGTTATCTCTTTTGTCGAAAATCAGCCGTTTTTGCTCTAACATTAAATGCCTCCAAATGGTATTTAATTAACTTCCCGGGGTGAAGAAACCCTTTTTGAGAACTCAGAGTGAGTAAATTGGCCATTTTCATGCACTTTTAACCATTCCATAAATCTTGTGTTTTGGGCCCCTGGAAGCATGAAAATCACTTTAAACATGCTAATTTTAGCTCTAACACTGATGATCCACCTACAAATGTGAACTGACGTTCAAAAATAAAACATTTGAAAACGGACCATTTTCCACATTTCTGAAGCATGACGTAATGGGGGGGTGTTATCTCTTTTGTCGAAAATCAGCCGTTTTTGCTCGAACATTAAATGCCTCCAAATGGTATTTAATTAACTTCCCGAGCCCCTGGAAGCATGAAAATCACTTTAAACATGCTAATTTTAGCTCTAACACTGATGATCCACCTACAAATGTGAACTGACGTTCAAAAATAAAACATTTGAAAACGGACCATTTTCCACATTTCTGAAGCATGACGTAATGGGGGGGTGTTATCTCTTTTGTCAAAAATCAGCCGTTTTTGCTCGAACATTAAATGCCTCCAAATGGTATTTAATTAACTTCCCGAGCCCCTGGAAGCATGAAAATCACTTTAAACATGCTAATTTTAGCTCTAACACTGATGATCCACCTACAAATGTGAACTGACGTTCAAAAATAAAACATTTGAAAACGGACCATTTTCCACATTTCTGAAGCATGACGTAATGGGGGGGTGTTATCTCTTTTGTCGAAAATCAGCCGTTTTTGCTCGAACATTAAATGCCTCCAAATGGTATTTAATTAACTTCCCGAGCCCCTGGAAGCATGAAAATCACTTTAAACATGCTAATTTTAGCTCTAACACTGATGATCCACCTACAAATGTGAACTGACGTTCAAAAATAAAAAATTTGAAAACGGACCATTTTCCACATTTCTGAAGCATGACGTAATGGGGCGGTGTTATCTCTTTTGTCGAAAATCAGCCGTTTTTGCTCGAACATTAAATGCCTCCAAATGGTATTTAATTAACTTCCCGAGCCCCTGGAAGCATGAAAATCACTTTAAACATGCTAATTTTAGCTCTAACACTGATGATCCACCTACAAATGTGAACTGACGTTCAAAAATAAAACATTTGAAAACGGACCATTTTCCACATTTCTGAAGCATGACGTAATGGGGGGGTGTTATCTCTTTTGTCGAAAATCAGCCGTTTTTGCTCGAACATTAAATGCCTCCAAATGGTATTTAATTAACTTCCCGAGCCCCTGGAAGCATGAAAATCACTTTAAACATGCTAATTTTAGCTCTAACACTGATGATCCACCTACAAATGTGAACTGACGTTCAAAAATAAAACATTTGAAAACGGACCATTTTCCACATTTCTGAAGCATGACGTAATGGGGGGGTGTTATCTCTTTTGTCGAAAATCAGCCGTTTTTGCTCGAACATTAAATGCCTCCAAATGGTATTTAATTAACTTCCCGAGCCCCTGGAAGCATGAAAATCACTTTAAACATGCTAATTTTAGCTCTAACACTGATGATCCACCTACAAATGTGAACTGACGTTCAAAAATAAAACATTTGAAAACGGACCATTTTCCACATTTCTGAAGCATGACGTAATGGGGGGGTGTTATCTCTTTTGTCGAAAATCAGCCGTTTTTGCTCGAACATTAAATGCCTCCAAATGGTATTTAATTAACTTCCCGAGCCCCTGGAAGCATGAAAATCACTTTAAACATGCTAATTTTAGCTCTAACACTGATGATCCACCTACAAATGTGAACTGACGTTCAAAAATAAAACATTTGAAAACGGACCATTTTCCACATTTCTGAAGCATGACGTAATGGGGGGGGTGTTATCTCTTTTGTCGAAAATCAGCCGTTTTTGCTCGAACATTAAATGCCTCCAAATGGTATTTAATTAACTTCCCGAGCCCCTGGAAGCATGAAAATCACTTTAAACATGCTAATTTTAGCTCTAACACTGATGATCCACCTACAAATGTGAACTGACGTTCAAAAATAAAACATTTGAAAACGGACCATTTTCCACATTTCTGAAGCATGACGTAATGGGGGGGTGTTATCTCTTTTGTCGAAAATCAGCCGTTTTTGCTCGAACATTAAATGCCTCCAAATGGTATTTAATTAACTTCCCGAGCCCCTGGAAGCATGAAAATCACTTTAAACATGCTAATTTTAGCTCTAACACTGATGATCCACCTACAAATGTGAACTGACGTTCAAAAATAAAACATTTGAAAACGGACCATTTTCCACATTTCTGAAGCATGACGTAATGGGGGGGGTGTTATCTCTTTTGTCGAAAATCAGCCATTTTTGCTCGAACATTAAATGTCTCCAAATGGTATTTAATTAACTTCCCGAGCCCCTGGAAGCATGAAAATCACTTTAAACATGCTAATTTTAGCTCTAACACTGATGATCCACCTACAAATGTGAACTGACGTTCAAAAATAAAACATTTGAAAACGGACCATTTTCCACATTTCTGAAGCATGACGTAATGGGGGGGTGTTATCTCTTTTGTCGAAAATCAGCCGTTTTTGCTCGAACATTAAATGCCTCCAAATGGTATTTAATTAACTTCCCGGGGTGAAGAAACCCTTTTTGAGAACTCAGAGTGAGTAAATTGGCCATTTTCATGCACTTTTAACCATTCCATAAATCTTGTGTTTTGGGCCCCTGGAAGCATGAAAATCACTTTAAACATGCTAATTTTAGCTCTAACACTGATGATCCACCTACAAATGTGAACTGACGTTCAAAAATAAAACATTTGAAAACGGACCATTTTCCACATTTCTGAAGCATGACGTAATGGGGGGGTGTTATCTCTTTTGTCGAAAATCAGCCGTTTTTGCTCGAACATTAAATGCCTCCAAATGGTATTTAATTAACTTCCCGAGCCCCTGGAAGCATGAAAATCACTTTAAACATGCTAATTTTAGCTCTAACACTGATGATCCACCTACAAATGTGAACTGACGTTCAAAAATAAAACATTTGAAAACGGACCATTTTCCACATTTCTGAAGCATGACGTAATGGGGGGGTGTTATCTCTTTTGTCGAAAATCAGCCGTTTTTGCTCGAACATTAAATGCCTCCAAATGGTATTTAATTAACTTCCCGGGGTGAAGAAACCCTTTTTGAGAACTCAGAGTGAGTAAATTGGCCATTTTCATGCACTTTTAACCATTCCATAAATCTTGTGTTTTGGGCCCCTGGAAGCATGAAAATCACTTTAAACATGCTAATTTTAGCTCTAACACTGATGATCCACCTACAAATGTGAACTGACGTTCAAAAATAAAACATTTGAAAACGGACCATTTTCCACATTTCTGAAGCATGACGTAATGGGGGGGTGTTATCTCTTTTGTCGAAAATCAGCCGTTTTTGCTCGAACATTAAATGCCTCCAAATGGTATTTAATTAACTTCCCGAGCCCCTGGAAGCATGAAAATCACTTTAAACATGCTAATTTTAGCTCTAACACTGATGATCCACCTACAAATGTGAACTGACGTTCAAAAATAAAACATTTGAAAACGGACCATTTTCCACATTTCTGAAGCATGACGTAATGGGGGGGTGTTATCTCTTTTGTCGAAAATCAGCCGTTTTTGCTCGAACATTAAATGCCTCCAAATGGTATTTAATTAACTTCCCGAGCCCCTGGAAGCATGAAAATCACTTTAAACATGCTAATTTTAGCTCTAACACTGATGATCCACCTACAAATGTGAACTGACGTTCAAAAATAAAACATTTGAAAACGGACCATTTTCCACATTTCTGAAGCATGACGTAATGGGGGGGGTGTTATCTCTTTTGTCGAAAATCAGCCGTTTTTGCTCGAACATTAAATGCCTCCAAATGGTATTTAATTAACTTCCCGAGCCCCTGGAAGCATGAAAATCACTTTAAACATGCTAATTTTAGCTCTAACACTGATGATCCACCTACAAATGTGAACTGACGTTCAAAAATAAAACATTTGAAAACGGACCATTTTCCACATTTCTGAAGCATGACGTAATGGGGGGGGTGTTATCTCTTTTGTCGAAAATCAGCCGTTTTTGCTCGAACATTAAATGCCTCCAAATGGTATTTAATTAACTTCCCGAGCCCCTGGAAGCATGAAAATCACTTTAAACATGCTAATTTTAGCTCTAACACTGATGATCCACCTACAAATGTGAACTGACGTTCAAAAATAAAACATTTGAAAACGGACCATTTTCCACATTTCTGAAGCATGACGTAATGGGGGGGTGTTATCTCTTTTGTCGAAAATCAGCCGTTTTTGCTCTAACATTAAATGCCTCCAAATGGTATTTAATTAACTTCCCGGGGTGAAGAAACCCTTTTTGAGAACTCAGAGTGAGTAAATTGGCCATTTTCATGCACTTTTAACCATTCCATAAATCTTGTGTTTTGGGCCCCTGGAAGCATGAAAATCACTTTAAACATGCTAATTTTAGCTCTAACACTGATGATCCACCTACAAATGTGAACTGACGTTCAAAAATAAAACATTTGAAAACGGACCATTTTCCACATTTCTGAAGCATGACGTAATGGGGGGGTGTTATCTCTTTTGTCGAAAATCAGCCGTTTTTGCTCGAACATTAAATGCCTCCAAATGGTATTTAATTAACTTCCCGAGCCCCTGGAAGCATGAAAATCACTTTAAACATGCTAATTTTAGCTCTAACACTGATGATCCACCTACAAATGTGAACTGACGTTCAAAAATAAAACATTTGAAAACGGACCATTTTCCACATTTCTGAAGCATGACGTAATGGGGGGGTGTTATCTCTTTTGTCGAAAATCAGCCGTTTTTGCTCTAACATTAAATGCCTCCAAATGGTATTTAATTAACTTCCCGGGGTGAAGAAACCCTTTTTGAGAACTCAGAGTGAGTAAATTGGCCATTTTCATGCACTTTTAACCATTCCATAAATCTTGTGTTTTGGGCCCCTGGAAGCATGAAAATCACTTTAAACATGCTAATTTTAGCTCTAACACTGATGATCCACCTACAAATGTGAACTGACGTTCAAAAATAAAACATTTGAAAACGGACCATTTTCCACATTTCTGAAGCATGACGTAATGGGGGGGTGTTATCTCTTTTGTCGAAAATCAGCCGTTTTTGCTCGAACATTAAATGCCTCCAAATGGTATTTAATTAACTTCCCGAGCCCCTGGAAGCATGAAAATCACTTCAAACATGCTAATTTTAGCTCTAACACTGATGATCCACCTACAAATGTGAACTGACGTTCAAAAATAAAACATTTGAAAACGGACCATTTTCCACATTTCTAAAGCATGACGTAATGGGGGGGTGTTATCTCTTTTTTCAAAAATCAGCCGTTTTTGCTCGAACATTAAATGCCTCCAAATGGTATTTAATTAACTTCCCGATCCCCTGGAAGCATGAAAATCACTTTAAACATGCTAATTTTAGCTCTAACACTGATGATCCACCTACAAATGTGAACTGACGTTCAAAAATAAAACATTTGAAAACGGACCATTTTCCACATTTCTGAAGCATGACGTAATGGGGGGGTGTTATCTCTTTTGTCGAAAATCAGCCGTTTTTGCTCGAACATTAAATGCCTCCAAATGGTATTTAATTAACTTCCCGAGCCCCTGGAAGCATGAAAATCACTTTAAACATGCTAATTTTAGCTCTAACACTGATGATCCACCTACAAATGTGAACTGACGTTCAAAAATAAAAAAATTGAAAACGGACCATTTTCCACATTTCTGAAGCATGACGTAATGGGGCGGTGTTATCTCTTTTGTCGAAAATCAGCCGTTTTTGCTCGAACTTTAAATGCCTCCAAATGGTATTTAATTAACTTCCCGAGCCCCTGGAAGCATGAAAATCACTTTAAACATGCTAATTTTAGCTCTAACACTGATGATCCACCTACAAATGTGAACTGACGTTCAAAAATAAAACATTTGAAAACGGACCATTTTCCACATTTCTGAAGCATGACGTAATGGGGGGGTGTTATCTCTTTTGTCGAAAATCAGCCGTTTTTGCTCGAACATTAAATGCCTCCAAATGGTATTTAATTAACTTCCCGAGCCCCTGGAAGCATGAAAATCACTTTAAACATGCTAATTTTAGCTCTAACACTGATGATCCACCTACAAATGTGAACTGACGTTCAAAAATAAAACATTTGAAAACGGACCATTTTCCACATTTCTGAAGCATGACGTAATGGGGGGGTGTTATCTCTTTTGTCGAAAATCAGCCGTTTTTGCTCGAACATTAAATGCCTCCAAATGGTATTTAATTAACTTCCCGAGCCCCTGGAAGCATGAAAATCACTTTAAACATGCTAATTTTAGCTCTAACACTGATGATCCACCTACAAATGTGAACTGACGTTCAAAAATAAAACATTTGAAAACGGACCATTTTCCACATTTCTGAAGCATGACGTAATGGGGGGGTGTTATCTCTTTTGTCGAAAATCAGCCGTTTTTGCTCTAACATTAAATGCCTCCAAATGGTATTTAATTAACTTCCCGGGGTGAAGAAACCCTTTTTGAGAACTCAGAGTGAGTAAATTGGCCATTTTCATGCACTTTTAACCATTCCATAAATCTTGTGTTTTGGGCCCCTGGAAGCATGAAAATCACTTTAAACATGCTAATTTTAGCTCTAACACTGATGATCCACCTACAAATGTGAACTGACGTTCAAAAATAAAACATTTGAAAACGGACCATTTTCCACATTTCTGAAGCATGACGTAATGGGGGGGTGTTATCTCTTTTGTCGAAAATCAGCCGTTTTTGCTCGAACATTAAATGCCTCCAAATGGTATTTAATTAACTTCCCGAGCCCCTGGAAGCATGAAAATCACTTTAAACATGCTAATTTTAGCTCTAACACTGATGATCCACCTACAAATGTGAACTGACGTTCAAAAATAAAACATTTGAAAACGGACCATTTTCCACATTTCTAAAGCATGACGTAATGGGGGGGTGTTATCTCTTTTTTCAAAAATCAGCCGTTTTTGCTCGAACATTAAATGCCTCCAAATGGTATTTAATTAACTTCCCGATCCCCTGGAAGCATGAAAATCACTTTAAACATGCTAATTTTAGCTCTAACACTGATGATCCACCTACAAATGTGAACTGACGTTCAAAAATAAAACATTTGAAAACGGACCATTTTCCACATTTCTGAAGCATGACGTAATGGGGGGGTGTTATCTCTTTTGTCGAAAATCAGCCGTTTTTGCTCGAACATTAAATGCCTCCAAATGGTATTTAATTAACTTCCCGAGCCCCTGGAAGCATGAAAATCACTTTAAACATGCTAATTTTAGCTCTAACACTGATGATCCACCTACAAATGTGAACTGACGTTCAAAAATAAAAAAATTGAAAACGGACCATTTTCCACATTTCTGAAGCATGACGTAATGGGGCGGTGTTATCTCTTTTGTCGAAAATCAGCCGTTTTTGCTCGAACTTTAAATGCCTCCAAATGGTATTTAATTAACTTCCCGAGCCCCTGGAAGCATGAAAATCACTTTAAACATGCTAATTTTAGCTCTAACACTGATGATCCACCTACAAATGTGAACTGACGTTCAAAAATAAAACATTTGAAAACGGACCATTTTCCACATTTCTGAAGCATGACGTAATGGGGGGGTGTTATCTCTTTTGTCGAAAATCAGCCGTTTTTGCTCGAACATTAAATGCCTCCAAATGGTATTTAATTAACTTCCCGAGCCCCTGGAAGCATGAAAATCACTTTAAACATGCTAATTTTAGCTCTAACACTGATGATCCACCTACAAATGTGAACTGACGTTCAAAAATAAAACATTTGAAAACGGACCATTTTCCACATTTCTGAAGCATGACGTAATGGGGGGGTGTTATCTCTTTTGTCGAAAATCAGCCGTTTTTGCTCGAACATTAAATGCCTCCAAATGGTATTTAATTAACTTCCCGAGCCCCTGGAAGCATGAAAATCACTTTAAACATGCTAATTTTAGCTCTAACACTGATGATCCACCTACAAATGTGAACTGACGTTCAAAAATAAAACATTTGAAAACGGACCATTTTCCACATTTCTGAAGCATGACGTAATGGGGGGGTGTTATCTCTTTTGTCGAAAATCAGCCGTTTTTGCTCTAACATTAAATGCCTCCAAATGGTATTTAATTAACTTCCCGGGGTGAAGAAACCCTTTTTGAGAACTCAGAGTGAGTAAATTGGCCATTTTCATGCACTTTTAACCATTCCATAAATCTTGTGTTTTGGGCCCCTGGAAGCATGAAAATCACTTTAAACATGCTAATTTTAGCTCTAACACTGATGATCCACCTACAAATGTGAACTGACGTTCAAAAATAAAACATTTGAAAACGGACCATTTTCCACATTTCTGAAGCATGACGTAATGGGGGGGTGTTATCTCTTTTGTCGAAAATCAGCCGTTTTTGCTCGAACATTAAATGCCTCCAAATGGTATTTAATTAACTTCCCGGGGTGAAGAAACCCTTTTTGAGAACTCAGAGTGAGTAAATTGGCCATTTTCATGCACTTTTAACCATTCCATAAATCTTGTGTTTTGGGCCCCTGGAAGCATGAAAATCACTTTAAACATGCTAATTTTAGCTCTAACACTGATGATCCACCTACAAATGTGAACTGACGTTCAAAAATAAAACATTTGAAAACGGACCATTTTCCACATTTCTGAAGCATGACGTAATGGGGGGGTGTTATCTCTTTTGTCGAAAATCAGCCGTTTTTGCTCGAACATTAAATGCCTCCAAATGGTATTTAATTAACTTCCCGAGCCCCTGGAAGCATGAAAATCACTTTAAACATGCTAATTTTAGCTCTAACACTGATGATCCACCTACAAATGTGAACTGACGTTCAAAAATAAAACATTTGAAAACGGACCATTTTCCACATTTCTGAAGCATGACGTAATGGGGGGGTGTTATCTCTTTTGTCGAAAATCAGCCGTTTTTGCTCGAACATTAAATGCCTCCAAATGGTATTTAATTAACTTCCCGGGGTGAAGAAACCCTTTTTGAGAACTCAGAGTGAGTAAATTGGCCATTTTCATGCACTTTTAACCATTCCATAAATCTTGTGTTTTGGGCCCCTGGAAGCATGAAAATCACTTTAAACATGCTAATTTTAGCTCTAACACTGATGATCCACCTACAAATGTGAACTGACGTTCAAAAATAAAACATTTGAAAACGGACCATTTTCCACATTTCTGAAGCATGACGTAATGGGGGGGTGTTATCTCTTTTGTCGAAAATCAGCCGTTTTTGCTCGGACATTAAATGCCTCCAAATGGTATTTAATTAACTTCCCGGGGTGAAGAAACCCTTTTTGAGAACTCAGAGTGAGTAAATTGCCCATTTTCATGCACTTTTAACCATTCCATAAATCTTGTGTTTTGGGCCCCTGGAAGCATGAAAATCACTTTAAACATGCTAATTTTAGCTCTAACACTGATGATCCACCTACAAATGTGAACTGACGTTCAAAAATAAAACATTTGAAAACGGACCATTTTCCACATTTCTGAAGCATGACGTAATGGGGGGGTGTTATCTCTTTTGTCGAAAATCAGCCGTTTTTGCTCGAACATTAAATGCCTCCAAATGGTATTTAATTAACTTCCCGAGCCCCTGGAAGCATGAAAATCACTTTAAACATGCTAATTTTAGCTCTAACACTGATGATCCACCTACAAATGTGAACTGACGTTCAAAAATAAAACATTTGAAAACGGACCATTTTCCACATTTCTGAAGCATGACGTAATGGGGGGGTGTTATCTCTTTTGTCGAAAATCAGCCGTTTTTGCTCGAACATTAAATGCCTCCAAATGGTATTTAATTAACTTCCCGGGGTGAAGAAACCCTTTTTGAGAACTCAGAGTGAGTAAATTGGCCATTTTCATGCACTTTTAACCATTCCATAAATCTTGTGTTTTGGGCCCCTGGAAGCATGAAAATCACTTTAAACATGCTAATTTTAGCTCTAACACTGATGATCCACCTACAAATGTGAACTGACGTTCAAAAATAAAACATTTGAAAACGGACCATTTTCCACATTTCTGAAGCATGACGTAATGGGGGGGTGTTATCTCTTTTGTCGAAAATCAGCCGTTTTTGCTCGGACATTAAATGCCTCCAAATGGTATTTAATTAACTTCCCGGGGTGAAGAAACCCTTTTTGAGAACTCAGAGTGAGTAAATTGCCCATTTTCATGCACTTTTAACCATTCCATAAATCTTGTGTTTTGGGCCCCTGGAAGCATGAAAATCACTTTAAACATGCTAATTTTAGCTCTAACACTGATGATCCACCTACAAATGTGAACTGACGTTCAAAAATAAAACATTTGAAAACGGACCATTTTCCACATTTCTGAAGCATGACGTAATGGGGGGGTGTTATCTCTTTTGTTGAAAATCAGCCGTTTTTGCTCGAACATTAAATGCCTCCAAATGGTATTTAATTAACTTCCCGAGCCCCTGGAAGCATGAAAATCACTTTAAACATGCTAATTTTAGCTCTAACACTGATGATCCACCTACAAATGTGAACTGACGTTCAAAAATAAAACATTTGAAAACCGACCATTTTCCACATTTCTGAAGCATGACGTAATGGGGGGGTGTTATCTCTTTTGTCGAAAATCAGCCGTTTTTGCTCGAACATTAAATGCCTCCAAATGGTATTTAATTAACTTCCCGGGGTGAAGAAACCCTTTTTGAGAACTCAGAGTGAGTAAATTGGCCATTTTCATGCACTTTTAACCATTCCATAAATCTTGTGTTTTGGGCCCCTGGAAGCATGAAAATCACTTTAAACATGCTAATTTTAGCTCTAACACTGATGATCCACCTACAAATGTGAACTGACGTTCAAAAATAAAACATTTGAAAACGGACCATTTTCCACATTTCTGAAGCATGACGTAATGGGGGGGTGTTATCTCTTTTGTCGAAAATCAGCCGTTTTTGCTCGAACATTAAATGCCTCCAAATGGTATTTAAATAACTTCCCGAGCCCCTGGATGCATGAAAATCACTTTAAACATGCTAATTTTAGCTCTAACACTGATGATCCACCTACAAATGTGAACTGACGTTCAAAAATAAAACATTTGAAAACGGACCATTTTCCACATTTCTGAAGCATGACGTAATGGGGGGGTGTTATCTCTTTTGTCGAAAATCAGCCGTTTTTGCTCGAACATTAAATGCCTCCAAATGGTATTTAATTAACTACCCGGGGTGAAGAAACCCTTTTTGAGAACTCAGAGTGAGTAAATTGGCCATTTTCATGCACTTTTAACCATTCCATAAATCTTGTGTTTTGGGCCCCTGGAAGCATGAAAATCACTTTAAACATGCTAATTTTAGCTCTAACACTGATGATCCACCTACAAATGTGAACTGACGTTCAAAAATAAAACATTTGAAAACGGACCATTTTCCACATTTCTGAAGCATGACGTAATGGGGGGGTGTTATCTCTTTTGTCGAAAATCAGCCGTTTTTGCTCGAACATTAAATGCCTCCAAATGGTATTTAATTAACTTCCCGAGCCCCTGGAAGCATGAAAATCACTTTAAACATGCTAATTTTAGCTCTAACACTGATGATCCACCTACAAATGTGAACTGACGTTCAAAAATAAAACATTTGAAAACGGACCATTTTCCACATTTCTGAAGCATGACGTAATGGGGGGGTGTTATCTCTTTTGTCGAAAATCAGCCGTTTTTGCTCGAACATTAAATGCCTCCAAATGGTATTTAATTAACTTCCCGGGGTGAAGAAACCCTTTTTGAGAACTCAGAGTGAGTAAATTGGCCATTTTCATGCACTTTTAACCATTCCATAAATCTTGTGTTTTGGGCCCCTGGAAGCATGAAAATCACTTTAAACATGCTAATTTTAGCTCTAACACTGATGATCCACCTACAAATGTGAACTGACGTTCAAAAATAAAACATTTGAAAACGGACCATTTTCCACATTTCTGAAGCATGACGTAATGGGGGGGTGTTATCTCTTTTGTCGAAAATCAGCCGTTTTTGCTCGAATATTAAATGCCTCCAAATGGTATTTAATTAACTTCCCGGGGTGAAGAAACCCTTTTTGAGAACTCAGAGTGAGTAAATTGGCCATTTTCATGCACTTTTAACCATTCCATAAATCTTGTGTTTTGGGCCCCTGGAAGCATGAAAATCACTTTAAACATGCTAATTTTAGCTCTAACACTGATGATCCACCTACAAATGTGAACTGACGTTCAAAAATAAAACATTTGAAAACGGACCATTTTCCACATTTCTGAAGCATGACGTAATGGGGGGGTGTTATCTCTTTTGTTGAAAATCAGCCGTTTTTGCTCGAACATTAAATGCCTCCAAATGGTATTTAATTAACTTCCCGGGGTGAAGAAACCCTTTTTGAGAACTCAGAGTGAGTAAATTGGCCATTTTCATGCACTTTTAACCATTCCATAAATCTTGTGTTTTGGGCCGCTGGAAGCATGAAAATCACTTTAAACATGCTAATTTTAGCTCTAACACTGATGATCCACCTACAAATGTGAACTGACGTTCAAAAATAAAACATTTGAAAACGGACCATTTTCCACATTTCTGAAGCATGACGTAATGGGGGGGTGTTATCTCTTTTGTCGAAAATCAGCCGTTTTTGCTCGAACATTAAATGCCTCCAAATGGTATTTAATTAACTTCCCGAGCCCCTGGAAGCATGAAAATCACTTTAAACATGCTAATTTTAGCTCTAACACTGATGATCCACCTACAAATGTGAACTGACGTTCAAAAATAAAACATTTGAAAACGGACCATTTTCCACATTTCTGAAGCATGACGTAATGGGGGGGTGTTATCTCTTTTGTTGAAAATCAGCCGTTTTTGCTCGAACATTAAATGCCTCCAAATGGTATTTAATTAACTTCCCGAGCCCCTGGAAGCATGAAAATCACTTTAAACATGCTAATTTTAGCTCTAACACTGATGATCCACCTACAAATGTGAACTGACGTTCAAAAATAAAACATTTGAAAACGGACCATTTTCCACATTTCTGAAGCATGACGTAATGGGGGGGTGTTATCTCTTTTGTCAAAAATCAGCCGTTTTTGCTCGAACATTAAATGCCTCCAAATGGTATTTAATTAACTTCCCGAGCCCCTGGAAGCATGAAAATCACTTTAAACATGCTAATTTTAGCTCTAACACTGATGATCCACCTACAAATGTGAACTGACGTTCAAAAATAAAACATTTGAAAACGGACCATTTTCCACATTTCTGAAGCATGACGTAATGGGGGGGTGTTATCTCTTTTGTCGAAAATCAGCCGTTTTTGCTCGAACATTAAATGCCTCCAAATGGTATTTAATTAACTTCCCGAGCCCCTGGAAGCATGAAAATCACTTTAAACATGCTAATTTTAGCTCTAACACTGATGATCCACCTACAAATGTGAACTGACGTTCAAAAATAAAAAATTTGAAAACGGACCATTTTCCACATTTCTGAAGCATGACATAATGGGGCGGTGTTATCTCTTTTGTCGAAAATCAGCCGTTTTTGCTCGAACATTAAATGCCTCCAAATGGTATTTAATTAACTTCCCGAGCCCCTGGAAGCATGAAAATCACTTTAAACATGCTAATTTTAGCTCTAACACTGATGATCCACCTACAAATGTGAACTGACGTTCAAAAATAAAACATTTGAAAACGGACCATTTTCCACATTTCTGAAGCATGACGTAATGGGGGGGTGTTATCTCTTTTGTCGAAAATCAGCCGTTTTTGCTCGAACATTAAATGCCTCCAAATGGTATTTAATTAACTTCCCGAGCCCCTGGAAGCATGAAAATCACTTTAAACATGCTAATTTTAGCTCTAACACTGATGATCCACCTACAAATGTGAACTGACGTTCAAAAATAAAACATTTGAAAACGGACCATTTTCCACATTTCTGAAGCATGACGTAATGGGGGGGTGTTATCTCTTTTGTCGAAAATCAGCCGTTTTTGCTCGAACATTAAATGCCTCCAAATGGTATTTAATTAACTTCCCGAGCCCCTGGAAGCATGAAAATCACTTTAAACATGCTAATTTTAGCTCTAACACTGATGATCCACCTACAAATGTGAACTGACGTTCAAAAATAAAACATTTGAAAACGGACCATTTTCCACATTTCTGAAGCATGACGTAATGGGGGGGTGTTATCTCTTTTGTCGAAAATCAGCCGTTTTTGCTCTAACATTAAATGCCTCCAAATGGTATTTAATTAACTTCCCGGGGTGAAGAAACCCTTTTTGAGAACTCAGAGTGAGTAAATTGGCCATTTTCATGCACTTTTAACCATTCCATAAATCTTGTGTTTTGGGCCCCTGGAAGCATGAAAATCACTTTAAACATGCTAATTTTAGCTCTAACACTGATGATCCACCTACAAATGTGAACTGACGTTCAAAAATAAAACATTTGAAAACGGACCATTTTCCACATTTCTGAAGCATGACGTAATGGGGGGGTGTTATCTCTTTTGTCGAAAATCAGCCGTTTTTGCTCGAACATTAAATGCCTTCAAATGGTATTTAATTAACTTCCCGAGCCCCTGGAAGCATGAAAATCACTTTAAACATGCTAATTTTAGCTCTAACACTGATGATCCACCTACAAATGTGAACTGACGTTCAAAAATAAAACATTTGAAAACGGACCATTTTCCACATTTCTGAAGCATGACGTAATGGGGGGGTGTTATCTCTTTTGTCGAAAATCAGCCGTTTTTGCTCGAACATTAAATGCCTCCAAATGGTATTTAATTAACTTCCCGAGCCCCTGGAAGCATGAAAATCACTTTAAACATGCTAATTTTAGCTCTAACACTGATGATCCACCTACAAATGTGAACTGACGTTCAAAAATAAAACATTTGAAAACGGACCATTTTCCACATTTCTGAAGCATGACGTAATGGGGGGGTGTTATCTCTTTTGTCGAAAATCAGCCGTTTTTGCTCGAACATTAAATGCCTCCAAATGGTATTTAATTAACTTCCGAGCCCCTGGAAGCATGAAAATCACTTTAAACATGCTAATTTTAGCTCTAACACTGATGATCCACCTACAAATGTGAACTGACGTTCAAAAATAAAACATTTGAAAACGGACCATTTTCCACATTTCTGAAGCATGACGTAATGGGGGGGGTGTTATCTCTTTTGTCGAAAATCAGCCGTTTTTGCTCGAACATTAAATGCCTCCAAATGGTATTTAATTAACTTCCCGAGCCCCTGGAAGCATGAAAATCACTTTAAACATGCTAATTTTAGCTCTAACACTGATGATCCACCTACAAATGTGAACTGACGTTCAAAAATAAAACATTTGAAAACGGACCATTTTCCACATTTCTGAAGCATGACGTAATGGGGGGGTGTTATCTCTTTTGTCGAAAATCAGCCGTTTTTGCTCTAACATTAAATGCCTCCAAATGGTATTTAATTAACTTCCCGGGGTGAAGAAACCCTTTTTGAGAACTCAGAGTGAGTAAATTGGCCATTTTCATGCACTTTTAACCATTCCATAAATCTTGTGTTTTGGGCCCCTGGAAGCATGAAAATCACTTTAAACATGCTAATTTTAGCTCTAACACTGATGATCCACCTACAAATGTGAACTGACGTTCAAAAATAAAACATTTGAAAACGGACCATTTTCCACATTTCTGAAGCATGACGTAATGGGGGGGTGTTATCTCTTTTGTCGAAAATCAGCCGTTTTTGCTCGAACATTAAATGCCTCCAAATGGTATTTAATTAACTTCCCGAGCCCCTGGAAGCATGAAAATCACTTTAAACATGCTAATTTTAGCTCTAACACTGATGATCCACCTACAAATGTGAACTGACGTTCAAAAATAAAACATTTGAAAACGGACCATTTTCCACATTTCTGAAGCATGACGTAATGGGGGGGTGTTATCTCTTTTGTCGAAAATCAGCCGTTTTTGCTCTAACATTAAATGCCTCCAAATGGTATTTAATTAACTTCCCGGGGTGAAGAAACCCTTTTTGAGAACTCAGAGTGAGTAAATTGGCCATTTTCATGCACTTTTAACCATTCCATAAATCTTGTGTTTTGGGCCCCTGGAAGCATGAAAATCACTTTAAACATGCTAATTTTAGCTCTAACACTGATGATCCACCTACAAATGTGAACTGACGTTCAAAAATAAAACATTTGAAAACGGATCATTTTCCACATTTCTGAAGCATGACGTAATGGGGGGGTGTTATCTCTTTTGTCGAAAATCAGCCGTTTTTGCTCGAACATTAAATGCCTCCAAATGGTATTTAATTAACTTCCCGAGCCCCTGGAAGCATGAAAATCACTTTAAACATGCTAATTTTAGCTCTAACACTGATGATCCACCTACAAATGTGAACTGACGTTCAAAAATAAAACATTTGAAAACGGACCATTTTCCACATTTCTGAAGCATGACGTAATGGGGGGGTGTTATCTCTTTTGTCAAAAATCAGCCGTTTTTGCTCGAACATTAAATGCCTCCAAATGGTATTTAATTAACTTCCCGAGCCCCTGGAAGCATGAAAATCACTTTAAACATGCTAATTTTAGCTCTAACACTGATGATCCACCTACAAATGTGAACTGACGTTCAAAAATAAAACATTTGAAAACGGACCATTTTCCACATTTCTGAAGCATGACGTAATGGGGGGGTGTTATCTCTTTTGTCGAAAATCAGCCGTTTTTGCTCGAACATTAAATGCCTCCAAATGGTATTTAATTAACTTCCCGAGCCCCTGGAAGCATGAAAATCACTTTAAACATGCTAATTTTAGCTCTAACACTGATGATCCACCTACAAATGTGAACTGACGTTCAAAAATAAAAAATTTGAAAACGGACCATTTTCCACATTTCTGAAGCATGACGTAATGGGGCGGTGTTATCTCTTTTGTCGAAAATCAGCCGTTTTTGCTCGAACATTAAATGCCTCCAAATGGTATTTAATTAACTTCCCGAGCCCCTGGAAGCATGAAAATCACTTTAAACATGCTAATTTTAGCTCTAACACTGATGATCCACCTACAAATGTGAACTGACGTTCAAAAATAAAACATTTGAAAACGGACCATTTTCCACATTTCTGAAGCATGACGTAATGGGGGGGTGTTATCTCTTTTGTCGAAAATCAGCCGTTTTTGCTCGAACATTAAATGCCTCCAAATGGTATTTAATTAACTTCCCGAGCCCCTGGAAGCATGAAAATCACTTTAAACATGCTAATTTTAGCTCTAACACCGATGATCCACCTACAAATGTGAACTGACGTTCAAAAATAAAACATTTGAAAACGGACCATTTTCCACATTTCTGAAGCATGACGTAATGGGGGGGGTGTTATCTCTTTTGTCGAAAATCAGCCGTTTTTGCTCGAACATTAAATGCCTCCAAATGGTATTTAATTAACTTCCGAGCCCCTGGAAGCATGAAAATCACTTTAAACATGCTAATTTTAGCTCTAACACTGATGATCCACCTACAAATGTGAACTGACGTTCAAAAATAAAACATTTGAAAACGGACCATTTTCCACATTTCTGAAGCATGACGTAATGGGGGGGGTGTTATCTCTTTTGTCGAAAATCAGCCGTTTTTGCTCGAACATTAAATGCCTCCAAATGGTATTTAATTAACTTCCCGAGCCCCTGGAAGCATGAAAATCACTTTAAACATGCTAATTTTAGCTCTAACACTGATGATCCACCTACAAATGTGAACTGACGTTCAAAAATAAAACATTTGAAAACGGACCATTTTCCACATTTCTGAAGCATGACGTAATGGGGGGGTGTTATCTCTTTTGTCGAAAATCAGCCGTTTTTGCTCTAACATTAAATGCCTCCAAATGGTATTTAATTAACTTCCCGGGGTGAAGAAACCCTTTTTGAGAACTCAGAGTGAGTAAATTGGCCATTTTCATGCACTTTTAACCATTCCATAAATCTTGTGTTTTGGGCCCCTGGAAGCATGAAAATCACTTTAAACATGCTAATTTTAGCTCTAACACTGATGATCCACCTACAAATGTGAACTGACGTTCAAAAATAAAACATTTGAAAACGGACCATTTTCCACATTTCTGAAGCATGACGTAATGGGGGGGTGTTATCTCTTTTGTCGAAAATCAGCCGTTTTTGCTCGAACATTAAATGCCTCCAAATGGTATTTAATTAACTTCCCGAGCCCCTGGAAGCATGAAAATCACTTTAAACATGCTAATTTTAGCTCTAACACTGATGATCCACCTACAAATGTGAACTGACGTTCAAAAATAAAACATTTGAAAACGGACCATTTTCCACATTTCTGAAGCATGACGTAATGGGGGGGTGTTATCTCTTTTGTCGAAAATCAGCCGTTTTTGCTCTAACATTAAATGCCTCCAAATGGTATTTAATTAACTTCCCGGGGTGAAGAAACCCTTTTTGAGAACTCAGAGTGAGTAAATTGGCCATTTTCATGCACTTTTAACCATTCCATAAATCTTGTGTTTTGGGCCCCTGGAAGCATGAAAATCACTTTAAACATGCTAATTTTAGCTCTAACACTGATGATCCACCTACAAATGTGAACTGACGTTCAAAAATAAAACATTTGAAAACGGACCATTTTCCACATTTCTGAAGCATGACGTAATGGGGGGGTGTTATCTCTTTTGTCGAAAATCAGCCGTTTTTGCTCGAACATTAAATGCCTCCAAATGGTATTTAATTAACTTCCCGAGCCCCTGGAAGCATGAAAATCACTTTAAACATGCTAATTTTAGCTCTAACACTGATGATCCACCTACAAATGTGAACTGACGTTCAAAAATAAAACATTTGAAAACGGACCATTTTCCACATTTCTGAAGCATGACGTAATGGGGGGGTGTTATCTCTTTTGTCAAAAATCAGCCGTTTTTGCTCGAACATTAAATGCCTCCAAATGGTATTTAATTAACTTCCCGAGCCCCTGGAAGCATGAAAATCACTTTAAACATGCTAATTTTAGCTCTAACACTGATGATCCACCTACAAATGTGAACTGACGTTCAAAAATAAAACATTTGAAAACGGACCATTTTCCACATTTCTGAAGCATGACGTAATGGGGGGGTGTTATCTCTTTTGTCGAAAATCAGCCGTTTTTGCTCGAACATTAAATGCCTCCAAATGGTATTTAATTAACTTCCCGAGCCCCTGGAAGCATGAAAATCACTTTAAACATGCTAATTTTAGCTCTAACACTGATGATCCACCTACAAATGTGAACTGACGTTCAAAAATAAAAAATTTGAAAACGGACCATTTTCCACATTTCTGAAGCATGACGTAATGGGGCGGTGTTATCTCTTTTGTCGAAAATCAGCCGTTTTTGCTCGAACATTAAATGCCTCCAAATGGTATTTAATTAACTTCCCGAGCCCCTGGAAGCATGAAAATCACTTTAAACATGCTAATTTTAGCTCTAACACTGATGATCCACCTACAAATGTGAACTGACGTTCAAAAATAAAACATTTGAAAACGGACCATTTTCCACATTTCTGAAGCATGACGTAATGGGGGGGTGTTATCTCTTTTGTCGAAAATCAGCCGTTTTTGCTCGAACATTAAATGCCTCCAAATGGTATTTAATTAACTTCCCGAGCCCCTGGAAGCATGAAAATCACTTTAAACATGCTAATTTTAGCTCTAACACTGATGATCCACCTACAAATGTGAACTGACGTTCAAAAATAAAACATTTGAAAACGGACCATTTTCCACATTTCTGAAGCATGACGTAATGGGGGGGTGTTATCTCTTTTGTCGAAAATCAGCCGTTTTTGCTCGAACATTAAATGCCTCCAAATGGTATTTAATTAACTTCCCGAGCCCCTGGAAGCATGAAAATCACTTTAAACATGCTAATTTTAGCTCTAACACTGATGATCCACCTACAAATGTGAACTGACGTTCAAAAATAAAACATTTGAAAACGGACCATTTTCCACATTTCTGAAGCATGACGTAATGGGGGGGTGTTATCTCTTTTGTCGAAAATCAGCCGTTTTTGCTCTAACATTAAATGCCTCCAAATGGTATTTAATTAACTTCCCGGGGTGAAGAAACCCTTTTTGAGAACTCAGAGTGAGTAAATTGGCCATTTTCATGCACTTTTAACCATTCCATAAATCTTGTGTTTTGGGCCCCTGGAAGCATGAAAATCACTTTAAACATGCTAATTTTAGCTCTAACACTGATGATCCACCTACAAATGTGAACTGACGTTCAAAAATAAAACATTTGAAAACGGACCATTTTCCACATTTCTGAAGCATGACGTAATGGGGGGGTGTTATCTCTTTTGTCGAAAATCAGCCGTTTTTGCTCGAACATTAAATGCCTCCAAATGGTATTTAATTAACTTCCCGAGCCCCTGGAAGCATGAAAATCACTTTAAACATGCTAATTTTAGCTCTAACACTGATGATCCACCTACAAATGTGAACTGACGTTCAAAAATAAAACATTTGAAAACGGACCATTTTCCACATTTCTGAAGCATGACGTAATGGGGGGGTGTTATCTCTTTTGTCGAAAATCAGCCGTTTTTGCTCGAACATTAAATGCCTCCAAATGGTATTTAATTAACTTCCCGAGCCCCTGGAAGCATGAAAATCACTTTAAACATGCTAATTTTAGCTCTAACACTGATGATCCACCTACAAATGTGAACTGACGTTCAAAAATAAAACATTTGAAAACGGACCATTTTCCACATTTCTGAAGCATGACGTAATGGGGGGGTGTTATCTCTTTTGTCGAAAATCAGCCGTTTTTGCTCGAACATTAAATGCCTCCAAATGGTATTTAATTAACTTCCCGAGCCCCTGGAAGCATGAAAATCACTTTAAACATGCTAATTTTAGCTCTAACACTGATGATCCACCTACAAATGTGAACTGACGTTCAAAAATAAAACATTTGAAAACGGACCATTTTCCACATTTCTGAAGCATGACGTAATGGGGGGGTGTTATCTCTTTTGTCGAAAATCAGCCGTTTTTGCTCTAACATTAAATGCCTCCAAATGGTATTTAATTAACTTCCCGGGGTGAAGAAACCCTTTTTGAGAACTCAGAGTGAGTAAATTGGCCATTTTCATGCACTTTTAACCATTCCATAAATCTTGTGTTTTGGGCCCCTGGAAGCATGAAAATCACTTTAAACATGCTAATTTTAGCTCTAACACTGATGATCCACCTACAAATGTGAACTGACGTTCAAAAATAAAACATTTGAAAACGGACCATTTTCCACATTTCTGAAGCATGACGTAATGGGGGGGTGTTATCTCTTTTGTCGAAAATCAGCCGTTTTTGCTCGAACATTAAATGCCTCCAAATGGTATTTAATTAACTTCCCGAGCCCCTGGAAGCATGAAAATCACTTTAAACATGCTAATTTTAGCTCTAACACTGATGATCCACCTACAAATGTGAACTGACGTTCAAAAATAAAACATTTGAAAACGGACCATTTTCCACATTTCTGAAGCATGACGTAATGGGGGGGTGTTATCTCTTTTGTCGAAAATCAGCCGTTTTTGCTCGAACATTAAATGCCTCCAAATGGTATTTAAATAACTTCCCGGGGTGAAGAAACCCTTTTTGAGAACTCAGAGTGAGTAAATTGGCCATTTTCATGCACTTTTAACCATTCCATAAATCTTGTGTTTTGGGCCCCTGGAAGCATGAAAATCACTTTAAACATGCTAATTTTAGCTCTAACACTGATGATCCACCTACAAATGTGAACTGACGTTCAAAAATAAAACATTTGAAAACGGACCATTTTCCACATTTCTGAAGCATGACGTAATGGGGGGGTGTTATCTCTTTTGTCGAAAATCAGCCGTTTTTGCTCGAACATTAAATGCCTCCAAATGGTATTTAATTAACTTCCCGGGGTGAAGAAACCCTTTTTGAGAACTCAGAGTGAGTAAATTGGCCATTTTCATGCACTTTTAACCATTCCATAAATCTTGTGTTTTGGGCCCCTGGAAGCATGAAAATCACTTTAAACATGCTAATTTTAGCTCTAACACTGATGATCCACCTACAAATGTGAACTGACGTTCAAAAATAAAACATTTGAAAACGGACCATTTTCCACATTTCTGAAGCATGACGTAATGGGGGGGTGTTATCTCTTTTGTCGAAAATCAGCCGTTTTTGCTCGAACATTAAATGCCTCCAAATGGTATTTAATTAACTTACCGAGCCCCTGGAAGCATGAAAATCACTTTAAACATGCTAATTTTAGCTCTAACACTGATGATCCACCTACAAATGTGAACTGACGTTCAAAAATAAAACATTTGAAAACGGACCATTTTCCACATTTCTGAAGCATGACGTAATGGGGGGGTGTTATCTCTTTTGTCGAAAATCAGCCGTTTTTGCTCGAACATTAAATGCCTCCAAATGGTATTTAATTAACTTCCCGGGGTGAAGAAACCCTTTTTGAGAACTCAGAGTGAGTAAATTGGCCATTTTCATGCACTTTTAACCATTCCATAAATCTTGTGTTTTGGGCCCCTGGAAGCATGAAAATCACTTTAAACATGCTAATTTTAGCTCTAACACTGATGATCCACCTACAAATGTGAACTGACGTTCAAAAATAAAACATTTGAAAACGGACCATTTTCCACATTTCTGAAGCATGACGTAATGGGGGGGTGTTATCTCTTTTGTCGAAAATCAGCCGTTTTTGCTCGGACATTAAATGCCTCCAAATGGTATTTAATTAACTTCCCGGGGTGAAGAAACCCTTTTTGAGAACTCAGAGTGAGTAAATTGGCCATTTTCATGCACTTTTAACCATTCCATAAATCTTGTGTTTTGGGCCCCTGGAAGCATGAAAATCACTTTAAACATGCTAATTTTAGCTCTAACACTGATGATCCACCTACAAATGTGAACTGACGTTCAAAAATAAAACATTTGAAAACGGACCATTTTCCACATTTCTGAAGCATGACGTAATGGGGGGGTGTTATCTCTTTTGTTGAAAATCAGCCGTTTTTGCTCGAACATTAAATGCCTCCAAATGGTATTTAATTAACTTCCCGAGCCCCTGGAAGCATGAAAATCACTTTAAACATGCTAATTTTAGCTCTAACACTGATGATCCACCTACAAATGTGAACTGACGTTCAAAAATAAAACATTTGAAAACCGACCATTTTCCACATTTCTGAAGCATGACGTAATGGGGGGGTGTTATCTCTTTTGTCGAAAATCAGCCGTTTTTGCTCGAACATTAAATGCCTCCAAATGGTATTTAATTAACTTCCCGGGGTGAAGAAACCCTTTTTGAGAACTCAGAGTGAGTAAATTGGCCATTTTCATGCACTTTTAACCATTCCATAAATCTTGTGTTTTGGGCCCCTGGAAGCATGAAAATCACTTTAAACATGCTAATTTTAGCTCTAACACTGATGATCCACCTACAAATGTGAACTGACGTTCAAAAATAAAACATTTGAAAACGGACCATTTTCCACATTTCTGAAGCATGACGTAATGGGGGGGTGTTATCTCTTTTGTCGAAAATCAGCCGTTTTTGCTCGAACATTAAATGCCTCCAAATGGTATTTAAATAACTTCCCGAGCCCCTGGAAGCATGAAAATCACTTTAAACATGCTAATTTTAGCTCTAACACTGATGATCCACCTACAAATGTGAACTGACGTTCAAAAATAAAACATTTGAAAACGGACCATTTTCCACATTTCTGAAGCATGACGTAATGGGGGGGTGTTATCTCTTTTGTCGAAAATCAGCCGTTTTTGCTCGAACATTAAATGACTCCAAATGGTATTTAATTAACTACCCGGGGTGAAGAAACCCTTTTTGAGAACTCAGAGTGAGTAAATTGGCCATTTTCATGCACTTTTAACCATTCCATAAATCTTGTGTTTTGGGCCCCTGGAAGCATGAAAATCACTTTAAACATGCTAATTTTAGCTCTAACACTGATGATCCACCTACAAATGTGAACTGACGTTCAAAAATAAAACATTTGAAAATGGACCATTTTCCACATTTCTGAAGCATGACGTAATGGGGGGGTGTTATCTCTTTTGTCGAAAATCAGCCGTTTTTGCTCGAACATTAAATGCCTCCAAATGGTATTTAATTAACTTCCCGAGCCCCTGGAAGCATGAAAATCACTTTAAACATGCTAATTTTAGCTCTAACACTGATGATCCACCTACAAATGTGAACTGACGTTCAAAAATAAAACATTTGAAAACGGACCATTTTCCACATTTCTGAAGCATGACGTAATGGGGGGGTGTTATCTCTTTTGTCGAAAATCAGCCGTTTTTGCTCGAACATTAAATGCCTCCAAATGGTATTTAATTAACTTCCCGGGGTGAAGAAACCCTTTTTGAGAACTCAGAGTGAGTAAATTGGCCATTTTCATGCACTTTTAACCATTCCATAAATCTTGTGTTTTGGGCCCCTGGAAGCATGAAAATCACTTTAAACATGCTAATTTTAGCTCTAACACTGATGATCCACCTACAAATGTGAACTGACGTTCAAAAATAAAACATTTGAAAACGGACCATTTTCCACATTTCTGAAGCATGACGTAATGGGGGGGTGTTATCTCTTTTGTCGAAAATCAGCCGTTTTTGCTCGAATATTAAATGCCTCCAAATGGTATTTAATTAACTTCCCGGGGTGAAGAAACCCTTTTTGAGAACTCAGAGTGAGTAAATTGGCCATTTTCATGCACTTTTAACCATTCCATAAATCTTGTGTTTTGGGCCCCTGGAAGCATGAAAATCACTTTAAACATGCTAATTTTAGCTCTAACACTGATGATCCACCTACAAATGTGAACTGACGTTCAAAAATAAAACATTTGAAAACGGACCATTTTCCACATTTCTGAAGCATGACGTAATGGGGGGGTGTTATCTCTTTTGTCGAAAATCAGCCGTTTTTGCTCGAACATTAAATGCCTCCAAATGGTATTTAATTAACTTCCCGGGGTGAAGAAACCCTTTTTGAGAACTCAGAGTGAGTAAATTGGCCATTTTCATGCACTTTTAACCATTCCATAAATCTTGTGTTTTGGGCCGCTGGAAGCATGAAAATCACTTTAAACATGCTAATTTTAGCTCTAACACTGATGATCCACCTACAAATGTGAACTGACGTTCAAAAATAAAACATTTGAAAACGGACCATTTTCCACATTTCTGAAGCATGACGTAATGGGGGGGTGTTATCTCTTTTGTCGAAAATCAGCCGTTTTTGCTCGAACATTAAATGCCTCCAAATGGTATTTAATTAACTTCCCGAGCCCCTGGAAGCATGAAAATCACTTTAAACATGCTAATTTTAGCTCTAACACTGATGATCCACCTACAAATGTGAACTGACGTTCAAAAATAAAACATTTGAAAACGGACCATTTTCCACATTTCTGAAGCATGACGTAATGGGGGGGTGTTATCTCTTTTGTTGAAAATCAGCCGTTTTTGCTCGAACATTAAATGCCTCCAAATGGTATTTAATTAACTTCCCGAGCCCCTGGAAGCATGAAAATCACTTTAAACATGCTAATTTTAGCTCTAACACTGATGATCCACCTACAAATGTGAACTGACGTTCAAAAATAAAACATTTGAAAACGGACCATTTTCCACATTTCTGAAGCATGACGTAATGGGGGGGTGTTATCTCTTTTGTCAAAAATCAGCCGTTTTTGCTCGAACATTAAATGCCTCCAAATGGTATTTAATTAACTTCCCGAGCCCCTGGAAGCATGAAAATCACTTTAAACATGCTAATTTTAGCTCTAACACTGATGATCCACCTACAAATGTGAACTGACGTTCAAAAATAAAACATTTGAAAACGGACCATTTTCCACATTTCTGAAGCATGACGTAATGGGGGGGTGTTATCTCTTTTGTCGAAAATCAGCCGTTTTTGCTCGAACATTAAATGCCTCCAAATGGTATTTAATTAACTTCCCGAGCCCCTGGAAGCATGAAAATCACTTTAAACATGCTAATTTTAGCTCTAACACTGATGATCCACCTACAAATGTGAACTGACGTTCAAAAATAAAAAATTTGAAAACGGACCATTTTCCACATTTCTGAAGCATGACATAATGGGGCGGTGTTATCTCTTTTGTCGAAAATCAGCCGTTTTTGCTCGAACATTAAATGCCTCCAAATGGTATTTAATTAACTTCCCGAGCCCCTGGAAGCATGAAAATCACTTTAAACATGCTAATTTTAGCTCTAACACTGATGATCCACCTACAAATGTGAACTGACGTTCAAAAATAAAACATTTGAAAACGGACCATTTTCCACATTTCTGAAGCATGACGTAATGGGGGGGGTGTTATCTCTTTTGTCGAAAATCAGCCGTTTTTGCTCGAACATTAAATGCCTCCAAATGGTATTTAATTAACTTCCCGAGCCCCTGGAAGCATGAAAATCACTTTAAACATGCTAATTTTAGCTCTAACACTGATGATCCACCTACAAATGTGAACTGACGTTCAAAAATAAAACATTTGAAAACGGACCATTTTCCACATTTCTGAAGCATGACGTAATGGGGGGGTGTTATCTCTTTTGTCGAAAATCAGCCGTTTTTGCTCGAACATTAAATGCCTCCAAATGGTATTTAATTAACTTCCCGAGCCCCTGGAAGCATGAAAATCACTTTAAACATGCTAATTTTAGCTCTAACACTGATGATCCACCTACAAATGTGAACTGACGTTCAAAAATAAAACATTTGAAAACGGACCATTTTCCACATTTCTGAAGCATGACGTAATGGGGGGGTGTTATCTCTTTTGTCGAAAATCAGCCGTTTTTGCTCTAACATTAAATGCCTCCAAATGGTATTTAATTAACTTCCCGGGGTGAAGAAACCCTTTTTGAGAACTCAGAGTGAGTAAATTGGCCATTTTCATGCACTTTTAACCATTCCATAAATCTTGTGTTTTGGGCCCCTGGAAGCATGAAAATCACTTTAAACATGCTAATTTTAGCTCTAACACTGATGATCCACCTACAAATGTGAACTGACGTTCAAAAATAAAACATTTGAAAACGGACCATTTTCCACATTTCTGAAGCATGACGTAATGGGGGGGTGTTATCTCTTTTGTCGAAAATCAGCCGTTTTTGCTCGAACATTAAATGCCTTCAAATGGTATTTAATTAACTTCCCGAGCCCCTGGAAGCATGAAAATCACTTTAAACATGCTAATTTTAGCTCTAACACTGATGATCCACCTACAAATGTGAACTGACGTTCAAAAATAAAACATTTGAAAACGGACCATTTTCCACATTTCTGAAGCATGACGTAATGGGGGGGTGTTATCTCTTTTGTCGAAAATCAGCCGTTTTTGCTCGAACATTAAATGCCTCCAAATGGTATTTAATTAACTTCCCGAGCCCCTGGAAGCATGAAAATCACTTTAAACATGCTAATTTTAGCTCTAACACTGATGATCCACCTACAAATGTGAACTGACGTTCAAAAATAAAACATTTGAAAACGGACCATTTTCCACATTTCTGAAGCATGACGTAATGGGGGGGGTGTTATCTCTTTTGTCGAAAATCAGCCGTTTTTGCTCGAACATTAAATGCCTCCAAATGGTATTTAATTAACTTCCGAGCCCCTGGAAGCATGAAAATCACTTTAAACATGCTAATTTTAGCTCTAACACTGATGATCCACCTACAAATGTGAACTGACGTTCAAAAATAAAACATTTGAAAACGGACCATTTTCCACATTTCTGAAGCATGACGTAATGGGGGGGGTGTTATCTCTTTTGTCGAAAATCAGCCGTTTTTGCTCGAACATTAAATGCCTCCAAATGGTATTTAATTAACTTCCCGAGCCCCTGGAAGCATGAAAATCACTTTAAACATGCTAATTTTAGCTCTAACACTGATGATCCACCTACAAATGTGAACTGACGTTCAAAAATAAAACATTTGAAAACGGACCATTTTCCACATTTCTGAAGCATGACGTAATGGGGGGGTGTTATCTCTTTTGTCGAAAATCAGCCGTTTTTGCTCTAACATTAAATGCCTCCAAATGGTATTTAATTAACTTCCCGGGGTGAAGAAACCCTTTTTGAGAACTCAGAGTGAGTAAATTGGCCATTTTCATGCACTTTTAACCATTCCATAAATCTTGTGTTTTGGGCCCCTGGAAGCATGAAAATCACTTTAAACATGCTAATTTTAGCTCTAACACTGATGATCCACCTACAAATGTGAACTGACGTTCAAAAATAAAACATTTGAAAACGGACCATTTTCCACATTTCTGAAGCATGACGTAATGGGGGGGTGTTATCTCTTTTGTCGAAAATCAGCCGTTTTTGCTCGAACATTAAATGCCTCCAAATGGTATTTAATTAACTTCCCGAGCCCCTGGAAGCATGAAAATCACTTTAAACATGCTAATTTTAGCTCTAACACTGATGATCCACCTACAAATGTGAACTGACGTTCAAAAATAAAACATTTGAAAACGGACCATTTTCCACATTTCTGAAGCATGACGTAATGGGGGGGTGTTATCTCTTTTGTCGAAAATCAGCCGTTTTTGCTCTAACATTAAATGCCTCCAAATGGTATTTAATTAACTTCCCGGGGTGAAGAAACCCTTTTTGAGAACTCAGAGTGAGTAAATTGGCCATTTTCATGCACTTTTAACCATTCCATAAATCTTGTGTTTTGGGCCCCTGGAAGCATGAAAATCACTTTAAACATGCTAATTTTAGCTCTAACACTGATGATCCACCTACAAATGTGAACTGACGTTCAAAAATAAAACATTTGAAAACGGACCATTTTCCACATTTCTGAAGCATGACGTAATGGGGGGGTGTTATCTCTTTTGTCGAAAATCAGCCGTTTTTGCTCGAACATTAAATGCCTCCAAATGGTATTTAATTAACTTCCCGAGCCCCTGGAAGCATGAAAATCACTTTAAACATGCTAATTTTAGCTCTAACACTGATGATCCACCTACAAATGTGAACTGACGTTCAAAAATAAAACATTTGAAAACGGACCATTTTCCACATTTCTGAAGCATGACGTAATGGGGGGGTGTTATCTCTTTTGTCAAAAATCAGCCGTTTTTGCTCGAACATTAAATGCCTCCAAATGGTATTTAATTAACTTCCCGAGCCCCTGGAAGCATGAAAATCACTTTAAACATGCTAATTTTAGCTCTAACACTGATGATCCACCTACAAATGTGAACTGACGTTCAAAAATAAAACATTTGAAAACGGACCATTTTCCACATTTCTGAAGCATGACGTAATGGGGGGGTGTTATCTCTTTTGTCGAAAATCAGCCGTTTTTGCTCGAACATTAAATGCCTCCAAATGGTATTTAATTAACTTCCCGAGCCCCTGGAAGCATGAAAATCACTTTAAACATGCTAATTTTAGCTCTAACACTGATGATCCACCTACAAATGTGAACTGACGTTCAAAAATAAAAAATTTGAAAACGGACCATTTGCCACATTTCTGAAGCATGACGTAATGGGGCGGTGTTATCTCTTTTGTCGAAAATCAGCCGTTTTTGCTCGAACATTAAATGCCTCCAAATGGTATTTAATTAACTTCCCGAGCCCCTGGAAGCATGAAAATCACTTTAAACATGCTAATTTTAGCTCTAACACTGATGATCCACCTACAAATGTGAACTGACGTTCAAAAATAAAACATTTGAAAACGGACCATTTTCCACATTTCTGAAGCATGACGTAATGGGGGGGTGTTATCTCTTTTGTCGAAAATCAGCCGTTTTTGCTCGAACATTAAATGCCTCCAAATGGTATTTAATTAACTTCCCGAGCCCCTGGAAGCATGAAAATCACTTTAAACATGCTAATTTTAGCTCTAACACTGATGATCCACCTACAAATGTGAACTGACGTTCAAAAATAAAACATTTGAAAACGGACCATTTTCCACATTTCTGAAGCATGACGTAATGGGGGGGTGTTATCTCTTTTGTCGAAAATCAGCCGTTTTTGCTCGAACATTAAATGCCTCCAAATGGTATTTAATTAACTTCCCGAGCCCCTGGAAGCATGAAAATCACTTTAAACATGCTAATTTTAGCTCTAACACTGATGATCCACCTACAAATGTGAACTGACGTTCAAAAATAAAACATTTGAAAACGGACCATTTTCCACATTTCTGAGGCATGACGTAATGGGGGGGTGTTATCTCTTTTGTCGAAAATCAGCCGTTTTTGCTCTAACATTAAATGCCTCCAAATGGTATTTAATTAACTTCCCGGGGTGAAGAAACCCTTTTTGAGAACTCAGAGTGAGTAAATTGGCCATTTTCATGCACTTTTAACCATTCCATAAATCTTGTGTTTTGGGCCACTGGAAGCATGAAAATCACTTTAAACATGCTAATTTTAGCTCTAACACTGATGATCCACCTACAAATGTGAACTGACGTTCAAAAATAAAACATTTGAAAACGGACCATTTTCCACATTTCTGAAGCATGACGTAATGGGGGGGTGTTATCTCTTTTGTCGAAAATCAGCCGTTTTTGCTCGAACATTAAATGCCTCCAAATGGTATTTAATTAACTTCCCGAGCCCCTGGAAGCATGAAAATCACTTTAAACATGCTAATTTTAGCTCTAACACTGATGATCCACCTACAAATGTGAACTGACGTTCAAAAATAAAACATTTGAAAACGGACCATTTTCCACATTTCTGAAGCATGACGTAATGGGGGGGTGTTATCTCTTTTGTCGAAAATCAGCCGTTTTTGCTCGAACATTAAATGCCTCCAAATGGTATTTAATTAACTTCCCGGGGTGAAGAAACCCTTTTTGAGAACTCAGAGTGAGTAAATTGGCCATTTTCATGCACTTTTAACCATTCCATAAATCTTGTGTTTTGGGCCCCTGGAAGCATGAAAATCACTTTAAACATGCTAATTTTAGCTCTAACACTGATGATCCACCTACAAATGTGAACTGACGTTCAAAAATAAAACATTTGAAAACGGACCATTTTCCACATTTCTGAAGCATGACGTAATGGGGGGGTGTTATCTCTTTTGTCGAAAATCAGCCGTTTTTGCTCGAACATTAAATGCCTCCAAATGGTATTTAATTAACTTCCCGGGGTGAAGAAACCCTTTTTGAGAACTCAGAGTGAGTAAATTGGCCATTTTCATGCACTTTTAACCATTCCATAAATCTTGTGTTTTGGGCCCCTGGAAGCATGAAAATCACTTTAAACATGCTAATTTTAGCTCTAACACTGATGATCCACCTACAAATGTGAACTGACGTTCAAAAATAAAACATTTGAAAACGGACCATTTTCCACATTTCTGAAGCATGACGTAATGGGGGGGTGTTATCTCTTTTGTCGAAAATCAGCCGTTTTTGCTCGAACATTAAATGCCTCCAAATGGTATTTAATTAACTTCCCGAGCCCCTGGAAGCATGAAAATCACTTTAAACATGCTAATTTTAGCTCTAACACTGATGATCCACCTACAAATGTGAACTGACGTTCAAAAATAAAACATTTGAAAACGGACCATTTTCCACATTTCTGAAGCATGACGTAATGGGGGGGTGTTATCTCTTTTGTCGAAAATCAGCCGTTTTTGCTCGAACATTAAATGCCTCCAAATGGTATTTAATTAACTTCCCGGGGTGAAGAAACCCTTTTTGAGAACTCAGAGTGAGTAAATTGGCCATTTTCATGCACTTTTAACCATTCCATAAATCTTGTGTTTTGGGCCCCTGGAAGCATGAAAATCACTTTAAACATGCTAATTTTAGCTCTAACACTGATGATCCACCTACAAATGTGAACTGACGTTCAAAAATAAAACATTTGAAAACGGACCATTTTCCACATTTCTGAAGCATGACGTAATGGGGGGGTGTTATCTCTTTTGTCGAAAATCAGCCGTTTTTGCTCGAACATTAAATGCCTCCAAATGGTATTTAATTAACTTCCCGGGGTGAAGAAACCCTTTTTGAGAACTCAGAGTGAGTAAATTGGCCATTTTCATGCACTTTTAACCATTCCATAAATCTTGTGTTTTGGGCCCCTGGAAGCATGAAAATCACTTTAAACATGCTAATTTTAGCTCTAACACTGATGATCCACCTACAAATGTGAACTGACGTTCAAAAATAAAACATTTGAAAACGGACCATTTTCCACATTTCTGAAGCATGACGTAATGGGGGGGTGTTATCTCTTTTGTTGAAAATCAGCCGTTTTTGCTCGAACATTAAATGCCTCCAAATGGTATTTAATTAACTTCCCGAGCCCCTGGAAGCATGAAAATCACTTTAAACATGCTAATTTTAGCTCTAACACTGATGATCCACCTACAAATGTGAACTGACGTTCAAAAATAAAACATTTGAAAACCGACCATTTTCCACATTTCTGAAGCATGACGTAATGGGGGGGTGTTATCTCTTTTGTCGAAAATCAGCCGTTTTTGCTCGAACATTAAATGCCTCCAAATGGTATTTAATTAACTTCCCGGGGTGAAGAAACCCTTTTTGAGAACTCAGAGTGAGTAAATTGGCCATTTTCATGCACTTTTAACCATTCCATAAATCTTGTGTTTTGGGCCCCTGGAAGCATGAAAATCACTTTAAACATGCTAATTTTAGCTCTAACACTGATGATCCACCTACAAATGTGAACTGACGTTCAAAAATAAAACATTTGAAAACGGACCATTTTCCACATTTCTGAAGCATGACGTAATGGGGGGGTGTTATCTCTTTTGTCGAAAATCAGCCGTTTTTGCTCGAACATTAAATGCCTCCAAATGGTATTTAATTAACTTCCCGAGCCCCTGGAAGCATGAAAATCACTTTAAACATGCTAATTTTAGCTCTAACACTGATGATCCACCTACAAATGTGAACTGACGTTCAAAAATAAAACATTTGAAAACGGACCATTTTCCACATTTCTGAAGCATGACGTAATGGGGGGGTGTTATCTCTTTTGTCGAAAATCAGCCGTTTTTGCTCGAACATTAAATGCCTCCAAATGGTATTTAATTAACTACCCGGGGTGAAGAAACCCTTTTTGAGAACTCAGAGTGAGTAAATTGGCCATTTTCATGCACTTTTAACCATTCCATAAATCTTGTGTTTTGGGCCCCTGGAAGCATGAAAATCACTTTAAACATGCTAATTTTAGCTCTAACACTGATGATCCACCTACAAATGTGAACTGACGTTCAAAAATAAAACATTTGAAAACGGACCATTTTCCACATTTCTGAAGCATGACGTAATGGGGGGGTGTTATCTCTTTTGTCGAAAATCAGCCGTTTTTGCTCGAACATTAAATGCCTCCAAATGGTATTTAATTAACTTCCCGAGCCCCTGGAAGCATGAAAATCACTTTAAACATGCTAATTTTAGCTCTAACACTGATGATCCACCTACAAATGTGAACTGACGTTCAAAAATAAAACATTTGAAAACGGACCATTTTCCACATTTCTGAAGCATGACGTAATGGGGGGGTGTTATCTCTTTTGTCGAAAATCAGCCGTTTTTGCTCGAACATTAAATGCCTCCAAATGGTATTTAATTAACTTCCCGGGGTGAAGAAACCCTTTTTGAGAACTCAGAGTGAGTAAATTGGCCATTTTCATGCACTTTTAACCATTCCATAAATCTTGTGTTTTGGGCCCCTGGAAGCATGAAAATCACTTTAAACATGCTAATTTTAGCTCTAACACTGATGATCCACCTACAAATGTGAACTGACGTTCAAAAATAAAACATTTGAAAACGGACCATTTTCCACATTTCTGAAGCATGACGTAATGGGGGGGTGTTATCTCTTTTGTCGAAAATCAGCCGTTTTTGCTCGAACATTAAATGCCTCCAAATGGTATTTAATTAACTTCCCGAGCCCCTGGAAGCATGAAAATCACTTTAAACATGCTAATTTTAGCTCTAACACTGATGATCCACCTACAAATGTGAACTGACGTTCAAAAATAAAACATTTGAAAACGGACCATTTTCCACATTTCTGAAGCATGACGTAATGGGGGGGTGTTATCTCTTTTGTCGAAAATCAGCCGTTTTTGCTCGAACATTAAATGCCTCCAAATGGTATTTAATTAACTTCCCGGGGTGAAGAAACCCTTTTTGAGAACTCAGAGTGAGTAAATTGGCCATTTTCATGCACTTTTAACCATTCCATAAATCTTGTGTTTTGGGCCCCTGGAAGCATGAAAATCACTTTAAACATGCTAATTTTAGCTCTAACACTGATGATCCACCTACAAATGTGAACTGACGTTCAAAAATAAAACATTTGAAAACGGACCATTTTCCACATTTCTGAAGCATGACGTAATGGGGGGGTGTTATCTCTTTTGTCGAAAATCAGCCGTTTTTGCTCGAACATTAAATGCCTCCAAATGGTATTTAATTAACTTCCCGGGGTGAAGAAACCCTTTTTGAGAACTCAGAGTGAGTAAATTGGCCATTTTCATGCACTTTTAACCATTCCATAAATCTTGTGTTTTGGGCCCCTGGAAGCATGAAAATCACTTTAAACATGCTAATTTTAGCTCTAACACTGATGATCCACCTACAAATGTGAACTGACGTTCAAAAATAAAACATTTGAAAACGGACCATTTTCCACATTTCTGAAGCATGACGTAATGGGGGGGTGTTATCTCTTTTGTTGAAAATCAGCCGTTTTTGCTCGAACATTAAATGCCTCCAAATGGTATTTAATTAACTTCCCGAGCCCCTGGAAGCATGAAAATCACTTTAAACATGCTAATTTTAGCTCTAACACTGATGATCCACCTACAAATGTGAACTGACGTTCAAAAATAAAACATTTGAAAACCGACCATTTTCCACATTTCTGAAGCATGACGTAATGGGGGGGTGTTATCTCTTTTGTCGAAAATCTGCCGTTTTTGCTCGAACATTAAATGCCTCCAAATGGTATTTAATTAACTTCCCGGGGTGAAGAAACCCTTTTTGAGAACTCAGAGTGAGTAAATTGGCCATTTTCATGCACTTTTAACCATTCCATAAATCTTGTGTTTTGGGCCCCTGGAAGCATGAAAATCACTTTAAACATGCTAATTTTAGCTCTAACACTGATGATCCACCTACAAATGTGAACTGACGTTCAAAAATAAAACATTTGAAAACGGACCATTTTCCACATTTCTGAAGCATGACGTAATGGGGGGGTGTTATCTCTTTTGTCGAAAATCAGCCGTTTTTGCTCGAACATTAAATGCCTCCAAATGGTATTTAATTAACTTCCCGAGCCCCTGGAAGCATGAAAATCACTTTAAACATGCTAATTTTAGCTCTAACACTGATGATCCACCTACAAATGTGAACTGACGTTCAAAAATAAAACATTTGAAAACGGAC
This sequence comes from Lissotriton vulgaris, assembly GCF_964263255.1. NCBI lineage: Eukaryota > Metazoa > Chordata > Amphibia > Caudata > Salamandridae > Lissotriton > Lissotriton vulgaris. The sequence continues at coordinate 57,118 of NW_028243780.1, read as the reverse complement.
CATTTTCCACATTTCTGAAGCATGACGTAATGGGGGGGTGTTATCTCTTTTGTCGAAAATCAGCCGTTTTTGCTCGAACATTAAATGCCTCCAAATGGTATTTAATTAACTACCCGGGGTGAAGAAACCCTTTTTGAGAACTCAGAGTGAGTAAATTGGCCATTTTCATGCACTTTTAACCATTCCATAAATCTTGTGTTTTGGGCCCCTGGAAGCATGAAAATCACTTTAAACATGCTAATTTTAGCTCTAACACTGATGATCCACCTACAAATGTGAACTGACGTTCAAAAATAAAACATTTGAAAACGGACCATTTTCCACATTTCTGAAGCATGACGTAATGGGGGGGTGTTATCTCTTTTGTCGAAAATCAGCCGTTTTTGCTCGAACATTAAATGCCTCCAAATGGTATTTAATTAACTTCCCGAGCCCCTGGAAGCATGAAAATCACTTTAAACATGCTAATTTTAGCTCTAACACTGATGATCCACCTACAAATGTGAACTGACGTTCAAAAATAAAACATTTGAAAACGGACCATTTTCCACATTTCTGAAGCATGACGTAATGGGGGGGTGTTATCTCTTTTGTCGAAAATCAGCCGTTTTTGCTCGAACATTAAATGCCTCCAAATGGTATTTAATTAACTTCCCGGGGTGAAGAAACCCTTTTTGAGAACTCAGAGTGAGTAAATTGGCCATTTTCATGCACTTTTAACCATTCCATAAATCTTGTGTTTTGGGCCCCTGGAAGCATGAAAATCACTTTAAACATGCTAATTTTAGCTCTAACACTGATGATCCACCTACAAATGTGAACTGACGTTCAAAAATAAAACATTTGAAAACGGACCATTTTCCACATTTCTGAAGCATGACGTAATGGGGGGGTGTTATCTCTTTTGTCGAAAATCAGCCGTTTTTGCTCGAATATTAAATGCCTCCAAATGGTATTTAATTAACTTCCCGGGGTGAAGAAACCCTTTTTGAGAACTCAGAGTGAGTAAATTGGCCATTTTCATGCACTTTTAACCATTCCATAAATCTTGTGTTTTGGGCCCCTGGAAGCATGAAAATCACTTTAAACATGCTAATTTTAGCTCTAACACTGATGATCCACCTACAAATGTGAACTGACGTTCAAAAATAAAACATTTGAAAACGGACCATTTTCCACATTTCTGAAGCATGACGTAATGGGGGGGTGTTATCTCTTTTGTCGAAAATCAGCCGTTTTTGTTAGAACATTAAATGCCTCCAAATGGTATTTAATTAACTTCCCGGGGTGAAGAAACCCTTTTTGAGAACTCAGAGTGAGTAAATTGGCCATTTTCATGCACTTTTAACCATTCCATAAATCTTGTGTTTTGGGCCCCTGGAAGCATGAAAATCAATTTAAACATGCTAATTTTAGCTCTAACACTGATGATCCACCTACAAATGTGAACTGACGTTCAAAAATAAAACATTTGAAAACGGACCATTTTCCACATTTCTGAAGCATGACGTAATGGGGGGGTGTTATCTCTTTTGTCGAAAATCAGCCGTTTTTGCTCGAACATTAAATGCCTCCAAATGGTATTTAATTAACTTCCCGAGCCCCTGGAAGCATGAAAATCACTTTAAACATGCTAATTTTAGCTCTAACACTGATGATCCACCTACAAATGTGAACTGACGTTCAAAAATAAAACATTTGAAAACGGACCATTTTCCACATTTCTGAAGCATGACGTAATGGGGGGGGTGTTATCTCTTTTGTCGAAAATCAGCCGTTTTTGCTCGAACATTAAATGCCTCCAAATGGTATTTAATTAACCTCCCGGGGTGAAGAAACCCTTTTTGAGAACTCAGAGTGAGTAAATTGGCCATTTTCATGCACTTTTAACCATTCCATAAATCTTGTGTTTTGGGCCGCTGGAAGCATGAAAATCACTTTAAACATGCTAATTTTAGCTCTAACACTGATGATCCACCTACAAATGTGAACTGACGTTCAAAAATAAAACATTTGAAAACGGACCATTTTCCACATTTCTGAAGCATGACGTAATGGGGGGGTGTTATCTCTTTTGTCGAAAATCAGCCGTTTTTGCTCGAACATTAAATGCCTCCAAATGGTATTTAATTAACTTCCCGAGCCCCTGGAAGCATGAAAATCACTTTAAACATGCAAATTTTAGCTCTAACACTGATGATCCACCTACAAATGTGAACTGACGTTCAAAAATAAAACATTTGAAAACGGACCATTTTCCACATTTCTGAAGCATGACGTAATGGGGGGGTGTTATCTCTTTTGTTGAAAATCAGCCGTTTTTGCTCGAACATTAAATGCCTCCAAATGGTATTTAATTAACTTCCCGAGCCCCTGGAAGCATGAAAATCACTTTAAACATGCTAATTTTAGCTCTAACACTGATGATCCACCTACAAATGTGAACTGACGTTCAAAAATAAAACATTTGAAAACGGACCATTTTCCACATTTCTGAAGCATGACGTAATGGGGGGGTGTTATCTCTTTTGTCAAAAATCAGCCGTTTTTGCTCGAACATTAAATGCCTCCAAATGGTATTTAATTAACTTCCCGAGCCCCTGGAAGCATGAAAATCACTTTAAACATGCTAATTTTAGCTCTAACACTGATGATCCACCTACAAATGTGAACTGACGTTCAAAAATAAAACATTTGAAAACGGACCATTTTCCACATTTCTGAAGCATGACGTAATGGGGGGGTGTTATCTCTTTTGTCGAAAATCAGCCGTTTTTGCTCAAACATTAAATGCCTCCAAATGGTATTTAATTAACTTCCCGAGCCCCTGGAAGCATGAAAATCACTTTAAACATGCTAATTTTAGCTCTAACACTGATGATCCACCTACAAATGTGAACTGACGTTCAAAAATAAAAAATTTGAAAACGGACCATTTTCCACATTTCTGAAGCATGACGTAATGGGGCGGTGTTATCTCTTTTGTCGAAAATCAGCCGTTTTTGCTCGAACATTAAATGCCTCCAAATGGTATTTAATTAACTTCCCGAGCCCCTGGAAGCATGAAAATCACTTTAAACATGCTAATTTTAGCTCTAACACTGATGATCCACCTACAAATGTGAACTGACGTTCAAAAATAAAACATTTGAAAACGGACCATTTTCCACATTTCTGAAGAATGACGTAATGGGGGGGTGTTATCTCTTTTGTCGAAAATCAGCCGTTTTTGCTCGAACATTAAATGCCTCCAAATGGTATTTAATTAACTTCCCGAGCCCCTGGAAGCATGAAAATCACTTTAAACATGCTAATTTTAGCTCTAACACTGATGATCCACCTACAAATGTGAACTGACGTTCAAAAATAAAACATTTGAAAACGGACCATTTTCCACATTTCTGAAGCATGACGTAATGGGGGGGTGTTATCTCTTTTGTCGAAAATCAGCCGTTTTTGCTCGAACATTAAATGCCTCCAAATGGTATTTAATTAACTTCCCGAGCCCCTGGAAGCATGAAAATCACTTTAAACATGCTAATTTTAGCTCTAACACTGATGATCCACCTACAAATGTGAACTGACGTTCAAAAATAAAACATTTGAAAACGGACCATTTTCCACATTTCTGAAGCATGACGTAATGGGGGGGTGTTATCTCTTTTGTCGAAAATCAGCCGTTTTTGCTCTAACATTAAATGCCTCCAAATGGTATTTAATTAACTTCCCGGGGTGAAGAAACCCTTTTTGAGAACTCAGAGTGAGTAAATTGGCCATTTTCATGCACTTTTAACCATTCCATAAATCTTGTGTTTTGGGCCCCTGGAAGCATGAAAATCACTTTAAACATGCTAATTTTAGCTCTAACACTGATGATCCACCTACAAATGTGAACTGACGTTCAAAAATAAAACATTTGAAAACGGACCATTTTCCACATTTCTGAAGCATGACGTAATGGGGGGGTGTTATCTCTTTTGTCGAAAATCAGCCGTTTTTGCTCGAACATTAAATGCCTCCAAATGGTATTTAATTAACTTCCCGGGGTGAAGAAACCCTTTTTGAGAACTCAGAGTGAGTAAATTGGCCATTTTCATGCACTTTTAACCATTCCATAAATCTTGTGTTTTGGGCCCCTGGAAGCATGAAAATCACTTTAAACATGCTAATTTTAGCTCTAACACTGATGATCCACCTACAAATGTGAACTGACGTTCAAAAATAAAACATTTGAAAACGGACCATTTTCCACATTTCTGAAGCATGACGTAATGGGGGGGTGTTATCTCTTTTGTCGAAAATCAGCCGTTTTTGCTCGAACATTAAATGCCTCCAAATGGTATTTAATTAACTTCCCGGGGTGAAGAAACCCTTTTTGAGAACTCAGAGTGAGTAAATTGGCCATTTTCATGCACTTTTAACCATTCCATAAATCTTGTGTTTTGGGCCCCTGGAAGCATGAAAATCACTTTAAACATGCTAATTTTAGCTCTAACACTGATGATCCACCTACAAATGTGAACTGACGTTCAAAAATAAAACATTTGAAAACGGACCATTTTCCACATTTCTGAAGCATGACGTAATGGGGGGGTGTTATCTCTTTTGTTGAAAATCAGCCGTTTTTGCTCGAACATTAAATGCCTCCAAATGGTATTTAATTAACTTCCCGAGCCCCTGGAAGCATGAAAATCACTTTAAACATGCTAATTTTAGCTCTAACACTGATGATCCACCTACAAATGTGAACTGACGTTCAAAAATAAAACATTTGAAAACCGACCATTTTCCACATTTCTGAAGCATGACGTAATGGGGGGGTGTTATCTCTTTTGTCGAAAATCAGCCGTTTTTGCTCGAACATTAAATGCCTCCAAATGGTATTTAATTAACTTCCCGGGGTGAAGAAACCCTTTTTGAGAACTCAGAGTGAGTAAATTGGCCATTTTCATGCACTTTTAACCATTCCATAAATCTTGTGTTTTGGGCCCCTGGAAGCATGAAAATCACTTTAAACATGCTAATTTTAGCTCTAACACTGATGATCCACCTACAAATGTGAACTGACGTTCAAAAATAAAACATTTGAAAACGGACCATTTTCCACATTTCTGAAGCATGACGTAATGGGGGGGTGTTATCTCTTTTGTCGAAAATCAGCCGTTTTTGCTCAAACATTAAATGCCTCCAAATGGTATTTAATTAACTTCCCGAGCCCCTGGAAGCATGAAAATCACTTTAAACATGCTAATTTTAGCTCTAACACTGATGATCCACCTACAAATGTGAACTGACGTTCAAAAATAAAACATTTGAAAACGGACCATTTTCCACATTTCTGAAGCATGACGTAATGGGGGGGTGTTATCTCTTTTGTCGAAAATCAGCCGTTTTTGCTCGAACATTAAATGCCTCCAAATGGTATTTAATTAACTACCCGGGGTGAAGAAACCCTTTTTGAGAACTCAGAGTGAGTAAATTGGCCATTTTCATGCACTTTTAACCATTCCATAAATCTTGTGTTTTGGGCCCCTGGAAGCATGAAAATCACTTTAAACATGCTAATTTTAGCTCTAACACTGATGATCCACCTACAAATGTGAACTGACGTTCAAAAATAAAACATTTGAAAACGGACCATTTTCCACATTTCTGAAGCATGACGTAATGGGGGGGTGTTATCTCTTTTGTCGAAAATCAGCCGTTTTTGCTCGAACATTAAATGCCTCCAAATGGTATTTAATTAACTTCCCGAGCCCCTGGAAGCATGAAAATCACTTTAAACATGCTAATTTTAGCTCTAACACTGATGATCCACCTACAAATGTGAACTGACGTTCAAAAATAAAACATTTGAAAACGGACCATTTTCCACATTTCTGAAGCATGACGTAATGGGGGGGTGTTATCTCTTTTGTCGAAAATCAGCCGTTTTTGCTCGAACATTAAATGCCTCCAAATGGTATTTAATTAACTTCCCGGGGTGAAGAAACCCTTTTTGAGAACTCAGAGTGAGTAAATTGGCCATTTTCATGCACTTTTAACCATTCCATAAATCTTGTGTTTTGGGCCCCTGGAAGCATGAAAATCACTTTAAACATGCTAATTTTAGCTCTAACACTGATGATCAACCTACAAATGTGAACTGACGTTCAAAAATAAAACATTTGAAAACGGACCATTTTCCACATTTCTGAAGCATGACGTAATGGGGGGGTGTTATCTCTTTTGTCGAAAATCAGCCGTTTTTGCTCGAACATTAAATGCCTCCAAATGGTATTTAATTAACTTCCCGAGCCCCTGGAAGCATGAAAATCACTTTAAACATGCTAATTTTAGCTCTAACACTGATGATCCACCTACAAATGTGAACTGACGTTCAAAAATAAAACATTTGAAAACGGACCATTTTCCACATTTCTGAAGCATGACGTAATGGGGGGTTGTTATCTCTTTTGTCGAAAATCAGCCGTTTTTGCTCGAACAATAAATGCCTCCAAATGGTATTTAATTAACTTCCCGGGGTGAAGAAACCCTTTTTGAGAATTCAGAGTGAGTAAATTGGCCATTTTCATGCACTTTTAACCATTCCATAAATCTTGTGTTTTGGGCCGCTGGAAGCATGAAAATCACTTTAAACATGCTAATTTTAGCTCTAACACTGATGATCCACCTACAAATGTGAACTGACGTTCAAAAATAAAACATTTGAAAACGGACCATTTTCCACATTTCTGAAGCATGACGTAATGGGGGGGTGTTATCTCTTTTGTCGAAAATCAGCCGTTTTTGCTCGAACATTAAATGCCTCCAAATGGTATTTAATTAACTTCCCGAGCCCCTGGAAGCATGAAAATCACTTTAAACATGCTAATTTTAGCTCTAACACTGATGATCCACCTACAAATGTGAACTGACGTTCAAAAATAAAACATTTGAAAACGGACCATTTTCCACATTTCTGAAGCATGACGTAATGGGGGGGTGTTATCTCTTTTGTTGAAAATCAGCCGTTTTTGCTCGAACATTAAATGCCTCCAAATGGTATTTAATTAACTTCCCGAGCCCCTGGAAGCATGAAAATCACTTTAAACATGCTAATTTTAGCTCTAACACTGATGATCCACCTACAAATGTGAACTGACGTTCAAAAATAAAACATTTGAAAACGGACCATTTTCCACATTTCTGAAGCATGACGTAATGGGGGGGTGTTATCTCTTTTGTCAAAAATCAGCCGTTTTTGCTCGAACATTAAATGCCTCCAAATGGTATTTAATTAACTTCCCGAGCCCCTGGAAGCATGAAAATCACTTTAAACATGCTAATTTTAGCTCTAACACTGATGATCCACCTACAAATGTGAACTGACGTTCAAAAATAAAACATTTGAAAACGGACCATTTTCCACATTTCTGAAGCATGACGTAATGGGGGGGTGTTATCTCTTTTGTCGAAAATCAGCCGTTTTTGCTCGAACATTAAATGCCTCCAAATGGTATTTAATTAACTTCCCGAGCCCCTGGAAGCATGAAAATCACTTTAAACATGCTAATTTTAGCTCTAACACTGATGATCCACCTACAAATGTGAACTGACGTTCAAAAATAAAAAATTTGAAAACGGACCATTTTCCACATTTCTGAAGCATGACGTAATGGGGCGGTGTTATCTCTTTTGTCGAAAATCAGCCGTTTTTGCTCGAACATTAAATGCCTCCAAATGGTATTTAATTAACTTCCCGAGCCCCTGGAAGCATGAAAATCACTTTAAACATGCTAATTTTAGCTCTAACACTGATGATCCACCTACAAATGTGAACTGACGTTCAAAAATAAAACATTTGAAAACGGACCATTTTCCACATTTCTGAAGCATGACGTAATGGGGGGGTGTTATCTCTTTTGTCGAAAATCAGCCGTTTTTGCTCGAACATTAAATGCCTCCAAATGGTATTTAATTAACTTCCCGAGCCCCTGGAAGCATGAAAATCACTTTAAACATGCTAATTTTAGCTCTAACACTGATGATCCACCTACAAATGTGAACTGACGTTCAAAAATAAAACATTTGAAAACGGACCATTTTCCACATTTCTGAAGCATGACGTAATGGGGGGGTGTTATCTCTTTTGTCGAAAATCAGCCGTTTTTGCTCGAACATTAAATGCCTCCAAATGGTATTTAATTAACTTCCCGAGCCCCTGGAAGCATGAAAATCACTTTAAACATGCTAATTTTAGCTCTAACACTGATGATCCACCTACAAATGTGAACTGACGTTCAAAAATAAAACATTTGAAAACAGACCATTTTCCACATTTCTGAAGCATGACGTAATGGGGGGGTGTTATCTCTTTTGTCGAAAATCAGCCGTTTTTGCTCTAACATTAAATGCCTCCAAATGGTATTTAATTAACTTCCCGGGGTGAAGAAACCCTTTTTGAGAACTCAGAGTGAGTAAATTGGCCATTTTCATGCACTTTTAACCATTCCATAAATCTTGTGTTTTGGGCCCCTGGAAGCATGAAAATCACTTTAAACATGCTAATTTTAGCTCTAACACTGATGATCCACCTACAAATGTGAACTGACGTTCAAAAATAAAACATTTGAAAACGGACCATTTTCCACATTTCTGAAGCATGACGTAATGGGGGGGTGTTATCTCTTTTGTCGAAAATCAGCCGTTTTTGCTCGAACATTAAATGCCTCCAAATGGTATTTAATTAACTTCCCGAGCCCCTGGAAGCATGAAAATCACTTTAAACATGCTAATTTTAGCTCTAACACTGATGATCCACCTACAAATGTGAACTGACGTTCAAAAATAAAACATTTGAAAACGGACCATTTTCCACATTTCTGAAGCATGACGTAATGGGGGGGTGTTATCTCTTTTGTCGAAAATCAGCCGTTTTTGCTCGAACATTAAATGCCTCCAAATGGTATTTAATTAACTTCCCGGGGTGAAGAAACCCTTTTTGAGAACTCAGAGTGAGTAAATTGGCCATTTTCATGCACTTTTAACCATTCCATAAATCTTGTGTTTTGGGCCCCTGGAAGCATGAAAATCACTTTAAACATGCTAATTTTAGCTCTAACACTAATGATACACCTACAAATGTGAACTGACGTTCAAAAATAAAACATTTGAAAACGGACCATTTTCCACATTTCTGAAGCATGACGTAATGGGGGGGTGTTATCTCTTTTGTCGAAAATCAGCCGTTTTTGCTCGAACATTAAATGCCTCCAAATGGTATTTAATTAACTTCCCGGGGTGAAGAAACCCTTTTTGAGAACTCAGAGTGAGTAAATTGGCCATTTTCATGCACTTTTAACCATTCCATAAATCTTGTGTTTTGGGCCCCTGGAAGCATGAAAATCACTTTAAACATGCTAATTTTAGCTCTAACACTGATGATCCACCTACAAATGTGAACTGACGTTCAAAAATAAAACATTTGAAAACGGACCATTTTCCACATTTCTGAAGCATGACGTAATGGGGGGGTGTTATCTCTTTTGTCGAAAATCAGCCGTTTTTGCTCGAACATTAAATGCCTCCAAATGGTATTTAATTAACTTCCCGAGCCCCTGGAAGCATGAAAATCACTTTAAACATGCTAATTTTAGCTCTAACACTGATGATCCACCTACAAATGTGAACTGACGTTCAAAAATAAAACATTTGAAAACGGACCATTTTCCACATTTCTGAAGCATGACGTAATGGGGGAGTGTTATCTCTTTTGTCGAAAATCAGCCGTTTTTGCTCGAACATTAAATGCCTCCAAATGGTATTTAATTAACTTCCCGGGGTGAAGAAACCCTTTTTGAGAACTCAGAGTGAGTAAATTGGCCATTTTCATGCACTTTTAACCATTCCATAAATCTTGTGTTTTGGGCCCCTGGAAGCATGAAAATCACTTTAAACATGCTAATTTTAGCTCTAACACTGATGATCCACCTACAAATGTGAACTGACGTTCAAAAATGAAACATTTGAAAACGGACCATTTTCCACATTTCTGAAGCATGACGTAATGGGGGGGTGTTATCTCTTTTGTCGAAAATCAGCCGTTTTTGCTCGAACATTAAATGCCTCCAAATGGTATTTAATTAACTTCCCGGGGTGAAGAAACCCTTTTTGAGAACTCAGAGTGAGTAAATTGGCCATTTTCATGCACTTTTAACCATTCCATAAATCTTGTGTTTTGGGCCCCTGGAAGCATGAAAATCACTTTAAACATGCTAATTTTAGCTCTAACACTGATGATCCACCTACAAATGTGAACTGACGTTCAAAAATAAAACATTTGAAAACGGACCATTTTCCACATTTCTGAAGCATGACGTAATGGGGGGGGTGTTATCTCTTTTGTTGAAAATCAGCCGTTTTTGCTCGAACATTAAATGCCTCCAAATGGTATTTAATTAACTTCCCGAGCCCCTGGAAGCATGAAAATCACTTTAAACATGCTAATTTTAGCTCTAACACTGATGATCCACCTACAAATGTGAACTGACGTTCAAAAATAAAACATTTGAAAACCGACCATTTTCCACATTTCTGAAGCATGACGTAATGGGGGGTGTTATCTCTTTTGTCGAAAATCAGCCGTTTTTGCTCGAACATTAAATGCCTCCAAATGGTATTTAATTAACTTCCCGGGGTGAAGAAACCCTTTTTGAGAACTCAGAGTGAGTAAATTGGCCATTTTCATGCACTTTTACCCATTCCATAAATCTTGTGTTTTGGGCCCCTGGAAGCATGAAAATCACTTTAAACATGCTAATTTTAGCTCTAACACTGATGATCCACCTACAAATGTGAACTGACGTTCAAAAATAAAACATTTGAAAACGGACCATTTTCCACATTTCTGAAGCATGACGTAATGGGGGGGGGTGTTATCTCTTTTGTCGAAAATCAGCCGTTTTTGCTCGAACATTAAATGCCTCCAAATGGTATTTAATTAACTTCTCGAGCCCCTGGAAGCATGAAAATCACTTTAAACATGCTAATTTTAGCTCTAACACTGATGATCCACCTACAAATGTGAACTGACGTTCAAAAATAAAACATTTGAAAACGGACCATTTTCCACATTTCTGAAGCATGACGTAATGGGGGGGTGTTATCTCTTTTGTCGAAAATCAGCCGTTTTTGCTCGAACATTAAATGCCTCCAAATGGTATTTAATTAACTACCCGGGGTGAAGAAACCCTTTTTGAGAACTCAGAGTGAGTAAATTGGCCATTTTCATGCACTTTTAACCATTCCATAAATCTTGTGTTTTGGGCCCCTGGAAGCATGAAAATCACTTTAAACATGCTAATTTTAGCTCTAACACTGATGATCCACCTACAAATGTGAACTGACGTTCAAAAATAAAACATTTGAAAACGGACCATTTTCCACATTTCTCAAGCATGACGTAATGGGGGGGTGTTATCTCTTTTGTCGAAAATCAGCCGTTTTTGCTCGAACATTAAATGCCTCCAAATGGTATTTAATTAACTTCCCGAGCCCCTGGAAGCATGAAAATCACTTTAAACATGCTAATTTTAGCTCTAACACTGATGATCCACCTACAAATGTGAACTGACGTTCAAAAATAAAACATTTGAAAACGGACCATTTTCCACATTTCTGAAGCATGACGTAATGGGGGGGTGTTATCTCTTTTGTCGAAAATCAGCCGTTTTTGCTCGAACATTAAATGCCTCCAAATGGTATTTAATTAACTTCCCGGGGTGAAGAAACCCTTTTTGAGAACTCAGAGTGAGTAAATTGGCCATTTTCATGCACTTTTAACCATTCCATAAATCTTGTGTTTTGGGCCCCTGGAAGCATGAAAATCACTTTAAACATGCTAATTTTAGCTCTAACACTGATGATCCACCTACAAATGTGAACTGACGTTCAAAAATAAAACATTTGAAAACGGACCATTTTCCACATTTCTGAAGCATGACGTAATGGGGGGGTGTTATCTCTTTTGTCGAAAATCAGCCGTTTTTGCTCGAATATTAAATGCCTCCAAATGGTATTTAATTAACTTCCCGGGGTGAAGAAACCCTTTTTGAGAACTCAGAGTGAGTAAATTGGCCATTTTCATGCACTTTTAACCATTCCATAAATCTTGTGTTTTGGGCCCCTGGAAGCATGAAAATCACTTTAAACATGCTAATTTTAGCTCTAACACTGATGATCCACCTACAAATGTGAACTGACGTTCAAAAATGAAACATTTGAAAACGGACCATTTTCCACATTTCTGAAGCATGACGTAATGGGGGGGTGTTATCTCTTTTGTCGAAAATCAGCCGTTTTTGCTCGAACATTAAATGCCTCCAAATGGTATTTAATTAACTTCCCGGGGTGAAGAAACCCTTTTTGAGAACTCAGAGTGAGTAAATTGGCCATTTTCATGCACTTTTAACCATTCCATAAATCTTGTGTTTTGGGCCCCTGGAAGCATGAAAATCACTTTAAACATGCTAATTTTAGCTCTAACACTGATGATCCACCTACAAATGTGAACTGACGTTCAAAAATAAAACATTTGAAAACGGACCATTTTCCACATTTCTGAAGCATGACGTAATGGGGGGGTGTTATCTCTTTTGTCGAAAATCAGCCGTTTTTGCTCGAACATTAAATGCCTCCAAATGGTATTTAATTAACTTCCCGGGGTGAAGAAACCCTTTTTGAGAACTCAGAGTGAGTAAATTGGCCATTTTCATGCACTTTTAACCATTCCATAAATCTTGTGTTTTGGGCCCCTGGAAGCATGAAAATCACTTTAAACATGCTAATTTTAGCTCTAACACTGATGATCCACCTACAAATGTGAACTGACGTTCAAAAATAAAACATTTGAAAACGGACCATTTTCCACATTTCTGAAGCATGACGTAATGGGGCGGTGTTATCTCTTTTGTCGAAAATCAGCCGTTTTTGCTCGAACATTAAATGCCTCCAAATGGTATTTAATTAACTTCCCGAGCCCCTGGAAGCATGAAAATCACTTTAAACATGCTAATTTTAGCTCTAACACTGATGATCCACCTACAAATGTGAACTGACGTTCAAAAATAAAACATTTGAAAACGGACCATTTTCCACATTTCTGAAGCATGACGTAATGGGGGGGTGTTATCTCTTTTGTCGAAAATCAGCCGTTTTTGCTCGAACATTAAATGCCTCCAAATGGTATTTAATTAACTTCCCGAGCCCCTGGAAGCATGAAAATCACTTTAAACATGCTAATTTTAGCTCTAACACTGATGATCCACCTACAAATGTGAACTGACGTTCAAAAATAAAACATTTGAAAACGGACCATTTTCCACATTTCTGAAGCATGACGTAATGGGGGGGTGTTATCTCTTTTGTCGAAAATCAGCCGTTTTTGCTCGAACATTAAATGCCTCCAAATGGTATTTAATTAACTTCCCGAGCCCCTGGAAGCATGAAAATCACTTTAAACATGCTAATTTTAGCTCTAACACTGATGATCCACCTACAAATGTGAACTGACGTTCAAAAATAAAACATTTGAAAACAGACCATTTTCCACATTTCTGAAGCATGACGTAATGGGGGGGTGTTATCTCTTTTGTCGAAAATCAGCCGTTTTTGCTCTAACATTAAATGCCTCCAAATGGTATTTAATTAACTTCCCGGGGTGAAGAAACCCTTTTTGAGAACTCAGAGTGAGTAAATTGGCCATTTTCATGCACTTTTAACCATTCCATAAATCTTGTGTTTTGGGCCCCTGGAAGCATGAAAATCACTTTAAACATGCTAATTTTAGCTCTAACACTGATGATCCACCTACAAATGTGAACTGACGTTCAAAAATAAAACATTTGAAAACGGACCATTTTCCACATTTCTGAAGCATGACGTAATGGGGGGGTGTTATCTCTTTTGTCGAAAATCAGCCGTTTTTGCTCGAACATTAAATGCCTCCAAATGGTATTTAATTAACTTCCCGAGCCCCTGGAAGCATGAAAATCACTTTAAACATGCTAATTTTAGCTCTAACACTGATGATCCACCTACAAATGTGAACTGACGTTCAAAAATAAAACATTTGAAAACGGACCATTTTCCACATTTCTGAAGCATGACGTAATGGGGGGGTGTTATCTCTTTTGTCGAAAATCAGCCGTTTTTGCTCGAACATTAAATGCCTCCAAATGGTATTTAATTAACTTCCCGGGGTGAAGAAACCCTTTTTGAGAACTCAGAGTGAGTAAATTGGCCATTTTCATGCACTTTTAACCATTCCATAAATCTTGTGTTTTGGGCCCCTGGAAGCATGAAAATCACTTTAAACATGCTAATTTTAGCTCTAACACTAATGATACACCTACAAATGTGAACTGACGTTCAAAAATAAAACATTTGAAAACGGACCATTTTCCACATTTCTGAAGCATGACGTAATGGGGGGGTGTTATCTCTTTTGTCGAAAATCAGCCGTTTTTGCTCGAACATTAAATGCCTCCAAATGGTATTTAATTAACTTCCCGGGGTGAAGAAACCCTTTTTGAGAACTCAGAGTGAGTAAATTGGCCATTTTCATGCACTTTTAACCATTCCATAAATCTTGTGTTTTGGGCCCCTGGAAGCATGAAAATCACTTTAAACATGCTAATTTTAGCTCTAACACTGATGATCCACCTACAAATGTGAACTGACGTTCAAAAATAAAACATTTGAAAACGGACCATTTTCCACATTTCTGAAGCATGACGTAATGGGGGGGTGTTATCTCTTTTGTCGAAAATCAGCCGTTTTTGCTCGAACATTAAATGCCTCCAAATGGTATTTAATTAACTTCCCGAGCCCCTGGAAGCATGAAAATCACTTTAAACATGCTAATTTTAGCTCTAACACTGATGATCCACCTACAAATGTGAACTGACGTTCAAAAATAAAACATTTGAAAACGGACCATTTTCCACATTTCTTAAGCATGACGTAATGGGGGAGTGTTATCTCTTTTGTCGAAAATCAGCCGTATTTGCTCGAACATTAAATGCCTCCAAATGGTATTTAATTAACTTCCCGGGGTGAAGAAACCCTTTTTGAGAACTCAGAGTGAGTAAATTGGCCATTTTCATGCACTTTTAACCATTCCATAAATCTTGTGTTTTGGGCCCCTGGAAGCATGAAAATCACTTTAAACATGCTAATTTTAGCTCTAACACTGATGATCCACCTACAAATGTGAACTGACGTTCAAAAATGAAACATTTGAAAACGGACCATTTTCCACATTTCTGAAGCATGACGTAATGGGGGGGTGTTATCTCTTTTGTCGAAAATCAGCCGTTTTTGCTCGAACATTAAATGCCTCCAAATGGTATTTAATTAACTTCCCGGGGTGAAGAAACCCTTTTTGAGAACTCAGAGTGAGTAAATTGGCCATTTTCATGCACTTTTAACCATTCCATAAATCTTGTGTTTTGGGCCCCTGGAAGCATGAAAATCACTTTAAACATGCTAATTTTAGCTCTAACACTGATGATCCACCTACAAATGTGAACTGACGTTCAAAAATAAAACATTTGAAAACGGACCATTTTCCACATTTCTGAAGCATGACGTAATGGGGGGGGGTGTTATCTCTTTTGTTGAAAATCAGCCGTTTTTGCTCGAACATTAAATGCCTCCAAATGGTATTTAATTAACTTCCCGAGCCCCTGGAAGCATGAAAATCACTTTAAACATGCTAATTTTAGCTCTAACACTGATGATCCACCTACAAATGTGAACTGACGTTCAAAAATAAAACATTTGAAAACCGACCATTTTCCACATTTCTGAAGCATGACGTAATGGGGGGGTGTTATCTCTTTTGTCGAAAATCAGCCGTTTTTGCTCGAACATTAAATGCCTCCAAATGGTATTTAATTAACTTCCCGGGGTGAAGAAACCCTTTTTGAGAACTCAGAGTGAGTAAATTGGCCATTTTCATGCACTTTTACCCATTCCAAAAATCTTGTGTTTTGGGCCCCTGGAAGCATGAAAATCACTTTAAACATGCTAATTTTAGCTCTAACACTGATGATCCACCTACAAATGTGAACTGACGTTCAAAAATAAAACATTTGAAAACGGACCATTTTCCACATTTCTGAAGCATGACGTAATGGGGGGGGGTGTTATCTCTTTTGTCGAAAATCAGCCGTTTTTGCTCGAACATTAAATGCCTCCAAATGGTATTTAATTAACTTCTCGAGCCCCTGGAAGCATGAAAATCACTTTAAACATGCTAATTTTAGCTCTAACACTGATGATCCACCTACAAATGTGAACTGACGTTCAAAAATAAAACATTTGAAAACGGACCATTTTCCACATTTCTGAAGCATGACGTAATGGGGGGGTGTTATCTCTTTTGTCGAAAATCAGCCGTTTTTGCTCGAACATTAAATGCCTCCAAATGGTATTTAATTAACTACCCGGGGTGAAGAAACCCTTTTTGAGAACTCAGAGTGAGTAAATTGGCCATTTTCATGCACTTTTAACCATTCCATAAATCTTGTGTTTTGGGCCCCTGGAAGCATGAAAATCACTTTAAACATGCTAATTTTAGCTCTAACACTGATGATCCACCTACAAATGTGAACTGACGTTCAAAAATAAAACATTTGAAAACGGACCATTTTCCACATTTCTCAAGCATGACGTAATGGGGGGGTGTTATCTCTTTTGTCGAAAATCAGCCGTTTTTGCTCGAACATTAAATGCCTCCAAATGGTATTTAATTAACTTCCCGAGCCCCTGGAAGCATGAAAATCACTTTAAACATGCTAATTTTAGCTCTAACACTGATGATCCACCTACAAATGTGAACTGACGTTCAAAAATAAAACATTTGAAAACGGACCATTTTCCACATTTCTGAAGCATGACGTAATGGGGGGGTGTTATCTCTTTTGTCGAAAATCAGCCGTTTTTGCTCGAACATTAAATGCCTCCAAATGGTATTTAATTAACTTCCCGGGGTGAAGAAACCCTTTTTGAGAACTCAGAGTGAGTAAATTGGCCATTTTCATGCACTTTTAACCATTCCATAAATCTTGTGTTTTGGGCCCCTGGAAGCATGAAAATCACTTTAAACATGCTAATTTTAGCTCTAACACTGATGATCCACCTACAAATGTGAACTGACGTTCAAAAATAAAACATTTGAAAACGGACCATTTTCCACATTTCTGAAGCATGACGTAATGGGGGGGTGTTATCTCTTTTGTCGAAAATCAGCCGTTTTTGCTCGAACATTAAATGCCTCCAAATGGTATTTAATTAACTTCCCGGGGTGAAGAAACCCTTTTTGAGAACTCAGAGTGAGTAAATTGGCCATTTTCATGCACTTTTAACCATTCCATAAATCTTGTGTTTTGGGCCCCTGGAAGCATGAAAATCACTTTAAACATGCTAATTTTAGCTCTAACACTGATGATCCACCTACAAATGTGAACTGACGTTCAAAAATAAAACATTTGAAAACGGACCATTTTCCACATTTCTGAAGCATGACGTAATGGGGGGGTGTTATCTCTTTTGTCGAAAATCAGCCGTTTTTGCTCGAACATTAAATGCCTCCAAATGGTATTTAATTAACTTCCCGAGCCCCTGGAAGCATGAAAATCACTTTAAACATGCTAATTTTAGCTCTAACACTGATGATCCACCTACAAATGTGAACTGACGTTCAAAAATAAAACATTTGAAAACGGACCATTTTCCACATTTCTAAAGCATGACGTAATGGGGGGGGTGTTATCTCTTTTGTCGAAAATCAGCCGTTTTTGCTCGAACATTAAATGCCTCCAAATGGTATTTAATTAACTTCCCGGGGTGAAGAAACCCTTTTTGAGAACTCAGAGTGAGTAAATTGGCCATTTTCATGCACTTTTAACCATTCCATAAATCTTGTGTTTTGGGCCGCTGGAAGCATGAAAATCACTTTAAACATGCTAATTTTAGCTCTAACACTGATGATCCACCTACAAATGTGAACTGACGTTCAAAAATAAAACATTTGAAAACGGACCATTTTCCACATTTCTGAAGCATGACGTAATGGGGGGGTGTTATCTCTTTTGTCGAAAATCAGCCGTTTTTGCTCGAACATTAAATGCCTCCAAATGGTATTTAATTAACTTCCCGAGCCCCTGGAAGCATGAAAATCACTTTAAACATGCTAATTTTAGCTCTAACACTGATGATCCACCTACAAATGTGAACTGACGTTCAAAAATAAAACATTTGAAAACGGACCATTTTCCACATTTCCGAAGCATGACGTAATGGGGGGGTGTTATCTCTTTTGTCGAAAATCAGCCGTTTTAGCTCTAACATTAAATGCCTCCAAATGGTATTTAATTAACTTCCCGGGGTGAAGAAACCCTTTTTGAGAACTCAGAGTGAGTAAATTGGCCATTTTCATGCACTTTTAACCATTCCATAAATCTTGTGTTTTGGGCCCCTGGAAGCATGAAAATCACTTTAAACATGCTAATTTTAGCTCTAACACTGATGATCCACCTACAAATGTGAACTGACGTTCAAAAATGAAACATTTGAAAACGGACCATTTTCCACATTTCTGAAGCATGACGTAATGGGGGGGTGTTATCTCTTTTGTCGAAAATCAGCCGTTTTTGCTCGAACATTAAATGCCTCCAAATGGTATTTAATTAACTTCCCGAGCCCCTGGAAGCATGAAAATCACTTTAAACATGCTAATTTTAGCTCTAACACTGATGATCCACCTACAAATGTGAACTGACGTTCAAAAATAAAACATTTGAAAACGGACCATTTTCCACATTTCTGAAGCATGACGTAATGGGGGGGTGTTATCTCTTTTGTCGAAAATCAGCCGTTTTTGCTCGAACATTAAATGCCTCCAAATGGTATTTAATTAACTTCCCGGGGTGAAGAAACCCTTTTTGAGAACTCAGAGTGAGTAAATTGGCCATTTTCATGCACTTTTAACCATTCCATAAATCTTGTGTTTTGGGCCCCTGGAAGCATGAAAATCACTTTAAACATGCTAATTTTAGCTCTAACACTGATGATCCACCTACAAATGTGAACTGACGTTCAAAAATAAAACATTTGAAAACGGACCATTTTCCACATTTCTGAAGCATGACGTAATGGGGGGGTGTTATCTCTTTTGTCGAAAATCAGCCGTTTTTGCTCGAACATTAAATGCCTCCAAATGGTATTTAATTAACTTCCCGGGGTGAAGAAACCCTTTTTGAGAACTCAGAGTGAGTAAATTGGCCATTTTCATGCACTTTTAACCATTCCATAAATCTTGTGTTTTGGGCCCCTGGAAGCATGAAAATCACTTTAAACATGCTAATTTTAGCTCTAACACTGATGATCCACCTACAAATGTGAACTGACGTTCAAAAATAAAACATTTGAAAACGGACCATTTTCCACATTTCTGAAGCATGACGTAATGGGGGGGTGTTATCTCTTTTGTCGAAAATCAGCCGTTTTTGCTCGAACATTAAATGCCTCCAAATGGTATTT
This sequence comes from Lissotriton vulgaris, assembly GCF_964263255.1. NCBI lineage: Eukaryota > Metazoa > Chordata > Amphibia > Caudata > Salamandridae > Lissotriton > Lissotriton vulgaris. The sequence goes on along the minus strand of NW_028243780.1, from coordinate 37,531 downwards.
AATTAACTTCCCGAGCCCCTGGAAGCATGAAAATCACTTTAAACATGCTAATTTTAGCTCTAACACTGATGATCCACCTACAAATGTGAACTGACGTTCAAAAATAAAACATTTGAAAACGGACCATTTTCCACATTTCTAAAGCATGACGTAATGGGGGGGGTGTTATCTCTTTTGTCGAAAATCAGCCGTTTTTGCTCGAACATTAAATGCCTCCAAATGGTATTTAATTAACTTCCCGGGGTGAAGAAACCCTTTTTGAGAACTCAGAGTGAGTAAATTGGCCATTTTCATGCACTTTTAACCATTCCATAAATCTTGTGTTTTGGGCCGCTGGAAGCATGAAAATCACTTTAAACATGCTAATTTTAGCTCTAACACTGATGATCCACCTACAAATGTGAACTGACGTTCAAAAATAAAACATTTGAAAACGGACCATTTTCCACATTTCTGAAGCATGACGTAATGGGGGGGTGTTATCTCTTTTGTCGAAAATCAGCCGTTTTTGCTCGAACATTAAATACCTCCAAATGGTATTTAATTAACTTCCCGAGCCCCTGGAAGCATGAAAATCACTTTAAACATGCTAATTTTAGCTCTAACACTGATGATCCACCTACAAATGTGAACTGACGTTCAAAAATAAAACATTTGAAAACGGACCATTTTCCACATTTCCGAAGCATGACGTAATGGGGGGGTGTTATCTCTTTTGTCGAAAATCAGCCGTTTTAGCTCTAACATTAAATGCCTCCAAATGGTATTTAATTAACTTCCCGGGGTGAAGAAACCCTTTTTGAGAACTCAGAGTGAGTAAATTGGCCATTTTCATGCACTTTTAACCATTCCATAAATCTTGTGTTTTGGGCCCCTGGAAGCATGAAAATCACTTTAAACATGCTAATTTTAGCTCTAACACTGATGATCCACCTACAAATGTGAACTGACGTTCAAAAATAAAACATTTGAAAACGGACCATTTTCCACATTTCTGAAGCATGACGTAATGGGGGGGTGTTATCTCTTTTGTCGAAAATCAGCCGTTTTTGCTCTAACATTAAATGCCTCCAAATGGTATTTAATTAACTTCCCGGGGTGAAGAAACCCTTTTTGAGAACTCAGAGTGAGTAAATTGGCCATTTTCATGCACTTTTAACCATTCCATAAATCTTGTGTTTTGGGCCCCTGGAAGCATGAAAATCACTTTAAACATGCTAATTTTAGCTCTAACACTGATGATCCACCTACAAATGTGAACTGACGTTCAAAAATAAAACATTTGAAAACGGACCATTTTCCACATTTCTGAAGCATGACGTAATGGGGGGGTGTTATCTCTTTTGTCGAAAATCAGCCGTTTTTGCTCGAACATTAAATGCCTCCAAATGGTATTTAATTAACTTCCCGAGCCCCTGGAAGCATGAAAATCACTTTAAACATGCTAATTTTAGCTCTAACACTGATGATCCACCTACAAATGTGAACTGACGTTCAAAAATAAAACATTTGAAAACGGACCATTTTCCACATTTCTGAAGCATGACATAATGGGGGGGTGTTATCTCTTTTGTCGAAAATCAGCCGTTTTTGCTCTAACATTAAATGCCTCCAAATGGTATTTAATTAACTTCCCGGGGTGAAGAAACCCTTTTTGAGAACTCAGAGTGAGTAAATTGGCCATTTTCATGCACCTTTAACCATTCCATAAATCTTGTGTTTTGGGCCCCTGGAAGCATGAAAATCACTTTAAACATGCTAATTTTAGCTCTAACACTGATGATCCACCTACAAATGTGAACTGACGTTCAAAAATAAAACATTTGAAAACGGACCATTTTCCACATTTCTGAAGCATGACGTAATGGGGGGGTGTTATCTCTTTTGTCGAAAATCAGCCGTTTTTGCTCGAACATTAAATGCCTCTAAATGGTATTTAATTAACTTCCCGAGCCCCTGGAAGCATGAAAATCACTTTAAACATGCTAATTTTAGCTCTAACACTGATGATCCACCTACAAATGTGAACTGACGTTCAAAAATAAAACATTTGAAAACGGACCATTTTCCACATTTCTGAAGCATGACGTAATGGGGGGGTGTTATCTCTTTTGTCGAAAATCAGCCGTTTTTGCTCGAACATTAAATGCCTCCAAATGGTATTTAATTAACTTCCCGGGGTGAAGAAACCCTTTTTGAGAACTCAGAGTGAGTAAATTGGCCATTTTCATGCACTTTTAACCATTCCATAAATCTTGTGTTTTGGGCCCCTGGAAGCATGAAAATCACTTTAAACATGCTAATTTTAGCTCTAACACTGATGATCCACCTACAAATGTGAACTGACGTTCAAAAATAAAACATTTGAAAACGGACCATTTTCCACATTTCTGAAGCATGACGTAATGGGGGGTGTTATCTCTTTTGTCGAAAATCAGCCGTTTTTGCTCGAACATTAAATGCCTCCAAATGGTATTTAATTAACTTCCCGAGCCCCTGGAAGCATGAAAATCACTTTAAACATGCTAATTTTAGCTCTAACACTGATGATCCACCTACAAATGTGAACTGACGTTCAAAAATAAAACATTTGAAAACGGACCATTTTCCACATTTCTGAAGCATGACGTAATGGGGGGGTGTTATCTCTTTTGTCGAAAATCAGCCGTTTTTGCTCGAACATTAAATGCCTCCAAATGGTATTTAATTAACTTCCCGAGCCCCTGGAAGCATGAAAATCACTTTAAACATGCTAATTTTAGCTCTAACACTGATGATCCACCTACAAATGTGAACTGACGTTCAAAAATAAAACATTTGAAAACGGACCATTTTCCACATTTCTGAAGCATGACGTAATGGGGGGGTGTTATCTCTTTTGTCGAAAATCAGCCGTTTTTGCTCTAACATTAAATGCCTCCAAATGGTATTTAATTAACTTCCCGGGGTGAAGAAACCCTTTTTGAGAACTCAGAGTGAGTAAATTGGCCATTTTCATGCACTTTTAACCATTCCATAAATCTTGTGTTTTGGGCCCCTGGAAGCATGAAAATCACTTTAAACATGCTAATTTTAGCTCTAACACTGATGATCCACCTACAAATGTGAACTGACGTTCAAAAATAAAACATTTGAAAACGGACCATTTTCCACATTTCTGAAGCATGACGTAATGGGGGGGTGTTATCTCTTTTGTCGAAAATCAGCCGTTTTTGCTCAAACATTAAATGCCTCCAAATGGTATTTAATTAACTTCCCGAGCCCCTGGAAGCATGAAAATCACTTTAAACATGCTAATTTTAGCTCTAACACTGATGATCCACCTACAAATGTGAACTGACGTTCAAAAATAAAACATTTGAAAACGGACCATTTTCCACATTTCTGAAGCATGACGTAATGGGGGGGTGTTATCTCTTTTGTCGAAAATCAGCCATTTTTGCTCGAACATTAAATGCCTCCAAATGGTATTTAATTAACTTCCCGGGGTGAAGAAACCCTTTTTGAGAACTCAGAGTGAGTAAATTGGCCATTTTCATGCACTTTTAACCATTCCATAAATCTTGTGTTTTGGGCCCCTGGAAGCATGAAAATCACTTTAAACATGCTAATTTTAGCTCTAACACTGATGATCCACCTACAAATGTGAACTGACGTTCAAAAATGAAACATTTGAAAACGGACCATTTTCCACATTTCTGAAGCATGACGTAATGGGGGGGTGTTATCTCTTTTGTCGAAAATCAGCCGTTTTTGCTCGAACATTAAATGCCTCCAAATGGTATTTAATTAACTTCCCGGGGTGAAGAAACCCTTTTTGAGAACTCAGAGTGAGTAAATTGGTCATTTTCATGCACTTTTAACCATTCCATAAATCTTGTGTTTTGGGCCCCTGGAAGCATGAAAATCACTTTAAACATGCTAATTTTAGCTCTAACACTGATGATCCACCTACAAATGTGAACTGACGTTCAAAAATAAAACATTTGAAAACGGACCATTTTCCACATTTCTGAAGCATGACGTAATGGGGGGGGGTGTTATCTCTTTTGTTGAAAATCAGCCGTTTTTGCTCGAACATTAAATGCCTCCAAATGGTATTTAATTAACTTCCCGAGCCCCTGGAAGCATGAAAATCACTTTAAACATGCTAATTTTAGCTCTAACACTGATGATCCACCTACAAATGTGAACTGACGTTCAAAAATAAAACATTTGAAAACCGACCATTTTCCACATTTCTGAAGCATGACGTAATGGGGGGGTGTTATCTCTTTTGTCGAAAATCAGCCGTTTTTGCTCGAACATTAAATGCCTCCAAATGGTATTTAATTAACTTCCCGGGGTGAAGAAACCCTTTTTGAGAACTCAGAGTGAGTAAATTGGCCATTTTCATGCACTTTTACCCATTCCAAAAATCTTGTGTTTTGGGCCCCTGGAAGCATGAAAATCACTTTAAACATGCTAATTTTAGCTCTAACACTGATGATCCACCTACAAATGTGAACTGACGTTCAAAAATAAAACATTTGAAAACGGACCATTTTCCACATTTCTGAAGCATGACGTAATGGGGGGGGGTGTTATCTCTTTTGTCGAAAATCAGCCGTTTTTGCTCGAACATTAAATGCCTCCAAATGGTATTTAATTAACTTCTCGAGCCCCTGGAAGCATGAAAATCACTTTAAACATGCTAATTTTAGCTCTAACACTGATGATCCACCTACAAATGTGAACTGACGTTCAAAAATAAAACATTTGAAAACGGACCATTTTCCACATTTCTGAAGCATGACGTAATGGGGGGGTGTTATCTCTTTTGTCGAAAATCAGCCGTTTTTGCTCGAACATTAAATGCCTCCAAATGGTATTTAATTAACTACCCGGGGTGAAGAAACCCTTTTTGAGAACTCAGAGTGAGTAAATTGGCCATTTTCATGCACTTTTAACCATTCCATAAATCTTGTGTTTTGGGCCCCTGGAAGCATGAAAATCACTTTAAACATGCTAATTTTAGCTCTAACACTGATGATCCACCTACAAATGTGAACTGACGTTCAAAAATAAAACATTTGAAAACGGACCATTTTCCACATTTCTCAAGCATGACGTAATGGGGGGGTGTTATCTCTTTTGTCGAAAATCAGCCGTTTTTGCTCGAACATTAAATGCCTCCAAATGGTATTTAATTAACTTCCCGAGCCCCTGGAAGCATGAAAATCACTTTAAACATGCTAATTTTAGCTCTAACACTGATGATCCACCTACAAATGTGAACTGACGTTCAAAAATAAAACATTTGAAAACGGACCATTTTCCACATTTCTGAAGCATGACGTAATGGGGGGGTGTTATCTCTTTTGTCGAAAATCAGCCGTTTTTGCTCGAACATTAAATGCCTCCAAATGGTATTTAATTAACTTCCCGGGGTGAAGAAACCCTTTTTGAGAACTCAGAGTGAGTAAATTGGCCATTTTCATGCACTTTTAACCATTCCATAAATCTTGTGTTTTGGGCCCCTGGAAGCATGAAAATCACTTTAAACATGCTAATTTTAGCTCTAACACTGATGATCCACCTACAAATGTGAACTGACGTTCAAAAATAAAACATTTGAAAACGGACCATTTTCCACATTTCTGAAGCATGACGTAATGGGGGGGTGTTATCTCTTTTGTCGAAAATCAGCCGTTTTTGCTCGAACATTAAATGCCTCCAAATGGTATTTAATTAACTTCCCGGGGTGAAGAAACCCTTTTTGAGAACTCAGAGTGAGTAAATTGGCCATTTTCATGCACTTTTAACCATTCCATAAATCTTGTGTTTTGGGCCCCTGGAAGCATGAAAATCACTTTAAACATGCTAATTTTAGCTCTAACACTGATGATCCACCTACAAATGTGAACTGACGTTCAAAAATAAAACATTTGAAAACGGACCATTTTCCACATTTCTGAAGCATGACGTAATGGGGGGGTGTTATCTCTTTTGTCGAAAATCAGCCGTTTTTGCTCGAACATTAAATGCCTCCAAATGGTATTTAATTAACTTCCCGAGCCCCTGGAAGCATGAAAATCACTTTAAACATGCTAATTTTAGCTCTAACACTGATGATCCACCTACAAATGTGAACTGACGTTCAAAAATAAAACATTTGAAAACGGACCATTTTCCACATTTCTAAAGCATGACGTAATGGGGGGGGTGTTATCTCTTTTGTCGAAAATCAGCCGTTTTTGCTCGAACATTAAATGCCTCCAAATGGTATTTAATTAACTTCCCGGGGTGAAGAAACCCTTTTTGAGAACTCAGAGTGAGTAAATTGGCCATTTTCATGCACTTTTAACCATTCCATAAATCTTGTGTTTTGGGCCGCTGGAAGCATGAAAATCACTTTAAACATGCTAATTTTAGCTCTAACACTGATGATCCACCTACAAATGTGAACTGACGTTCAAAAATAAAACATTTGAAAACGGACCATTTTCCACATTTCTGAAGCATGACGTAATGGGGGGGTGTTATCTCTTTTGTCGAAAATCAGCCGTTTTTGCTCGAACATTAAATGCCTCCAAATGGTATTTAATTAACTTCCCGAGCCCCTGGAAGCATGAAAATCACTTTAAACATGCTAATTTTAGCTCTAACACTGATGATCCACCTACAAATGTGAACTGACGTTCAAAAATAAAACATTTGAAAACGGACCATTTTCCACATTTCCGAAGCATGACGTAATGGGGGGGTGTTATCTCTTTTGTCGAAAATCAGCCGTTTTAGCTCTAACATTAAATGCCTCCAAATGGTATTTAATTAACTTCCCGGGGTGAAGAAACCCTTTTTGAGAACTCAGAGTGAGTAAATTGGCCATTTTCATGCACTTTTAACCATTCCATAAATCTTGTGTTTTGGGCCCCTGGAAGCATGAAAATCACTTTAAACATGCTAATTTTAGCTCTAACACTGATGATCCACCTACAAATGTGAACTGACGTTCAAAAATGAAACATTTGAAAACGGACCATTTTCCACATTTCTGAAGCATGACGTAATGGGGGGGTGTTATCTCTTTTGTCGAAAATCAGCCGTTTTTGCTCGAACATTAAATGCCTCCAAATGGTATTTAATTAACTTCCCGAGCCCCTGGAAGCATGAAAATCACTTTAAACATGCTAATTTTAGCTCTAACACTGATGATCCACCTACAAATGTGAACTGACGTTCAAAAATAAAACATTTGAAAACGGACCATTTTCCACATTTCTGAAGCATGACGTAATGGGGGGGTGTTATCTCTTTTGTCGAAAATCAGCCGTTTTTGCTCGAACATTAAATGCCTCCAAATGGTATTTAATTAACTTCCCGGGGTGAAGAAACCCTTTTTGAGAACTCAGAGTGAGTAAATTGGCCATTTTCATGCACTTTTAACCATTCCATAAATCTTGTGTTTTGGGCCCCTGGAAGCATGAAAATCACTTTAAACATGCTAATTTTAGCTCTAACACTGATGATCCACCTACAAATGTGAACTGACGTTCAAAAATAAAACATTTGAAAACGGACCATTTTCCACATTTCTGAAGCATGACGTAATGGGGGGGTGTTATCTCTTTTGTCGAAAATCAGCCGTTTTTGCTCGAACATTAAATGCCTCCAAATGGTATTTAATTAACTTCCCGGGGTGAAGAAACCCTTTTTGAGAACTCAGAGTGAGTAAATTGGCCATTTTCATGCACTTTTAACCATTCCATAAATCTTGTGTTTTGGGCCCCTGGAAGCATGAAAATCACTTTAAACATGCTAATTTTAGCTCTAACACTGATGATCCACCTACAAATGTGAACTGACGTTCAAAAATAAAACATTTGAAAACGGACCATTTTCCACATTTCTGAAGCATGACGTAATGGGGGGGTGTTATCTCTTTTGTCGAAAATCAGCCGTTTTTGCTCGAACATTAAATGCCTCCAAATGGTATTTAATTAACTTCCCGAGCCCCTGGAAGCATGAAAATCACTTTAAACATGCTAATTTTAGCTCTAACACTGATGATCCACCTACAAATGTGAACTGACGTTCAAAAATAAAACATTTGAAAACGGACCATTTTCCACATTTCTAAAGCATGACGTAATGGGGGGGGTGTTATCTCTTTTGTCGAAAATCAGCCGTTTTTGCTCGAACATTAAATGCCTCCAAATGGTATTTAATTAACTTCCCGGGGTGAAGAAACCCTTTTTGAGAACTCAGAGTGAGTAAATTGGCCATTTTCATGCACTTTTAACCATTCCATAAATCTTGTGTTTTGGGCCGCTGGAAGCATGAAAATCACTTTAAACATGCTAATTTTAGCTCTAACACTGATGATCCACCTACAAATGTGAACTGACGTTCAAAAATAAAACATTTGAAAACGGACCATTTTCCACATTTCTGAAGCATGACGTAATGGGGGGGTGTTATCTCTTTTGTCGAAAATCAGCCGTTTTTGCTCGAACATTAAATGCCTCCAAATGGTATTTAATTAACTTCCCGAGCCCCTGGAAGCATGAAAATCACTTTAAACATGCTAATTTTAGCTCTAACACTGATGATCCACCTACAAATGTGAACTGACGTTCAAAAATAAAACATTTGAAAACGGACCATTTTCCACATTTCCGAAGCATGACGTAATGGGGGGGTGTTATCTCTTTTGTCGAAAATCAGCCGTTTTAGCTCTAACATTAAATGCCTCCAAATGGTATTTAATTAACTTCCCGGGGTGAAGAAACCCTTTTTGAGAACTCAGAGTGAGTAAATTGGCCATTTTCATGCACTTTTAACCATTCCATAAATCTTGTGTTTTGGGCCCCTGGAAGCATGAAAATCACTTTAAACATGCTAATTTTAGCTCTAACACTGATGATCCACCTACAAATGTGAACTGACGTTCAAAAATAAAACATTTGAAAACGGACCATTTTCCACATTTCTGAAGCATGACGTAATGGGGGGGTGTTATCTCTTTTGTCGAAAATCAGCCGTTTTTGCTCTAACATTAAATGCCTCCAAATGGTATTTAATTAACTTCCCGGGGTGAAGAAACCCTTTTTGAGAACTCAGAGTGAGTAAATTGGCCATTTTCATGCACTTTTAACCATTCCATAAATCTTGTGTTTTGGGCCCCTGGAAGCATGAAAATCACTTTAAACATGCTAATTTTAGCTCTAACACTGATGATCCACCTACAAATGTGAACTGACGTTCAAAAATAAAACATTTGAAAACGGACCATTTTCCACATTTCTGAAGCATGACGTAATGGGGGGGTGTTATCTCTTTTGTCGAAAATCAGCCGTTTTTGCTCGAACATTAAATGCCTCCAAATGGTATTTAATTAACTTCCCGAGCCCCTGGAAGCATGAAAATCACTTTAAACATGCTAATTTTAGCTCTAACACTGATGATCCACCTACAAATGTGAACTGACGTTCAAAAATAAAACATTTGAAAACGGACCATTTTCCACATTTCTGAAGCATGACATAATGGGGGGGTGTTATCTCTTTTGTCGAAAATCAGCCGTTTTTGCTCTAACATTAAATGCCTCCAAATGGTATTTAATTAACTTCCCGGGGTGAAGAAACCCTTTTTGAGAACTCAGAGTGAGTAAATTGGCCATTTTCATGCACCTTTAACCATTCCATAAATCTTGTGTTTTGGGCCCCTGGAAGCATGAAAATCACTTTAAACATGCTAATTTTAGCTCTAACACTGATGATCCACCTACAAATGTGAACTGACGTTCAAAAATAAAACATTTGAAAACGGACCATTTTCCACATTTCTGAAGCATGACGTAATGGGGGGGTGTTATCTCTTTTGTCGAAAATCAGCCGTTTTTGCTCGAACATTAAATGCCTCTAAATGGTATTTAATTAACTTCCCGAGCCCCTGGAAGCATGAAAATCACTTTAAACATGCTAATTTTAGCTCTAACACTGATGATCCACCTACAAATGTGAACTGACGTTCAAAAATAAAACATTTGAAAACGGACCATTTTCCACATTTCTGAAGCATGACGTAATGGGGGGGTGTTATCTCTTTTGTCGAAAATCAGCCGTTTTTGCTCGAACATTAAATGCCTCCAAATGGTATTTAATTAACTTCCCGGGGTGAAGAAACCCTTTTTGAGAACTCAGAGTGAGTAAATTGGCCATTTTCATGCACTTTTAACCATTCCATAAATCTTGTGTTTTGGGCCCCTGGAAGCATGAAAATCACTTTAAACATGCTAATTTTAGCTCTAACACTGATGATCCACCTACAAATGTGAACTGACGTTCAAAAATAAAACATTTGAAAACGGACCATTTTCCACATTTCTGAAGCATGACGTAATGGGGGGTGTTATCTCTTTTGTCGAAAATCAGCCGTTTTTGCTCGAACATTAAATGCCTCCAAATGGTATTTAATTAACTTCCCGAGCCCCTGGAAGCATGAAAATCACTTTAAACATGCTAATTTTAGCTCTAACACTGATGATCCACCTACAAATGTGAACTGACGTTCAAAAATAAAACATTTGAAAACGGACCATTTTCCACATTTCTGAAGCATGACGTAATGGGGGGGTGTTATCTCTTTTGTCGAAAATCAGCCGTTTTTGCTCGAACATTAAATGCCTCCAAATGGTATTTAATTAACTTCCCGAGCCCCTGGAAGCATGAAAATCACTTTAAACATGCTAATTTTAGCTCTAACACTGATGATCCACCTACAAATGTGAACTGACGTTCAAAAATAAAACATTTGAAAACGGACCATTTTCCACATTTCTGAAGCATGACGTAATGGGGGGGTGTTATCTCTTTTGTCGAAAATCAGCCGTTTTTGCTCTAACATTAAATGCCTCCAAATGGTATTTAATTAACTTCCCGGGGTGAAGAAACCCTTTTTGAGAACTCAGAGTGAGTAAATTGGCCATTTTCATGCACTTTTAACCATTCCATAAATCTTGTGTTTTGGGCCCCTGGAAGCATGAAAATCACTTTAAACATGCTAATTTTAGCTCTAACACTGATGATCCACCTACAAATGTGAACTGACGTTCAAAAATAAAACATTTGAAAACGGACCATTTTCCACATTTCTGAAGCATGACGTAATGGGGGGGTGTTATCTCTTTTGTCGAAAATCAGCCGTTTTTGCTCAAACATTAAATGCCTCCAAATGGTATTTAATTAACTTCCCGAGCCCCTGGAAGCATGAAAATCACTTTAAACATGCTAATTTTAGCTCTAACACTGATGATCCACCTACAAATGTGAACTGACGTTCAAAAATAAAACATTTGAAAACGGACCATTTTCCACATTTCTGAAGCATGACGTAATGGGGGGGTGTTATCTCTTTTGTCGAAAATCAGCCATTTTTGCTCGAACATTAAATGCCTCCAAATGGTATTTAATTAACTTCCCGGGGTGAAGAAACCCTTTTTGAGAACTCAGAGTGAGTAAATTGGCCATTTTCATGCACTTTTAACCATTCCATAAATCTTGTGTTTTGGGCCCCTGGAAGCATGAAAATCACTTTAAACATGCTAATTTTAGCTCTAACACTGATGATCCACCTACAAATGTGAACTGACGTTCAAAAATAAAACATTTGAAAACGGACCATTTTCCACATTTCTGAAGCATGACGTAATGGGGGGGTGTTATCTCTTTTGTCGAAAATCAGCCGTTTTTGCTCGAATATTAAATGCCTCCAAATGGTATTTAATTAACTTCCCGGGGTGAAGAAACCCTTTTTGAGAACTCAGAGTGAGTAAATTGGCCATTTTCATGCACTTTTAACCATTCCATAAATCTTGTGTTTTGGGCCCCTGGAAGCATGAAAATCACTTTAAACATGCTAATTTTAGCTCTAACACTGATGATCCACCTACAAATGTGAACTGACGTTCAAAAATAAAACATTTGAAAACGGACCATTTTCCACATTTCTGAAGCATGACGTAATGGGGGGGGGTGTTATCTCTTTTGTTGAAAATCAGCCGTTTTTGCTCGAACATTAAATGCCTCCAAATGGTATTTAATTAACTTCCCGAGCCCCTGGAAGCATGAAAATCACTTTAAACATGCTAATTTTAGCTCTAACACTGATGATCCACCTACAAATGTGAACTGACGTTCAAAAATAAAACATTTGAAAACCGACCATTTTCCACATTTCTGAAGCATGACGTAATGGGGGGGTGTTATCTCTTTTGTCGAAAATCAGCCGTTTTTGCTCGAACATTAAATGCCTCCAAATGGTATTTAATTAACTTCCCGGGGTGAAGAAACCCTTTTTGAGAACTCAGAGTGAGTAAATTGGCCATTTTCATGCACTTTTAACCATTCCATAAATCTTGTGTTTTGGGCCCCTGGAAGCATGAAAATCACTTTAAACATGCTAATTTTAGCTCTAACACTGATGATCCACCTACAAATGTGAACTGACGTTCAAAAATAAAACATTTGAAAACGGACCATTTTCCACATTTCTGAAGCATGACGTAATGGGGGGGGTGTTATCTCTTTTGTCGAAAATCAGCCGTTTTTGCTCGAACATTAAATGCCTCCAAATGGTATTTAATTAACTTCTCGAGCCCCTGGAAGCATGAAAATCACTTTAAACATGCTAATTTTAGCTCTAACACTGATGATCCACCTACAAATGTGAACTGACGTTCAAAAATAAAACATTTGAAAACGGACCATTTTCCACATTTCTGAAGCATGACGTAATGGGGGGGTGTTATCTCTTTTGTCGAAAATCAGCCGTTTTTGCTCGAACATTAAATGCCTCCAAATGGTATTTAATTAACTACCCGGGGTGAAGAAACCCTTTTTGAGAACTCAGAGTGAGTAAATTGGCCATTTTCATGCACTTTTAACCATTCCATAAATCTTGTGTTTTGGGCCCCTGGAAGCATGAAAATCACTTTAAACATGCTAATTTTAGCTCTAACACTGATGATCCACCTACAAATGTGAACTGACGTTCAAAAATAAAACATTTGAAAACGGACCATTTTCCACATTTCTCAAGCATGACGTAATGGGGGGGTGTTATCTCTTTTGTCGAAAATCAGCCGTTTTTGCTCGAACATTAAATGCCTCCAAATGGTATTTAATTAACTTCCCGAGCCCCTGGAAGCATGAAAATCACTTTAAACATGCTAATTTTAGCTCTAACACTGATGATCCACCTACAAATGTGAACTGACGTTCAAAAATAAAACATTTGAAAACGGACCATTTTCCACATTTCTGAAGCATGACGTAATGGGGGGGTGTTATCTCTTTTGTCGAAAATCAGCCGTTTTTGCTCGAACATTAAATGCCTCCAAATGGTATTTAATTAACTTCCCGGGGTGAAGAAACCCTTTTTGAGAACTCAGAGTGAGTAAATTGGCCATTTTCATGCACTTTTAACCATTCCATAAATCTTGTGTTTTGGGCCCCTGGAAGCATGAAAATCACTTTAAACATGCTAATTTTAGCTCTAACACTGATGATCCACCTACAAATGTGAACTGACGTTCAAAAATAAAACATTTGAAAACGGACCATTTTCCACATTTCTGAAGCATGACGTAATGGGGGGGTGTTATCTCTTTTGTCGAAAATCAGCCGTTTTTGCTCGAATATTAAATGCCTCCAAATGGTATTTAATTAACTTCCCGGGGTGAAGAAACCCTTTTTGAGAACTCAGAGTGAGTAAATTGGCCATTTTCATGCACTTTTAACCATTCCATAAATCTTGTGTTTTGGGCCCCTGGAAGCATGAAAATCACTTTAAACATGCTAATTTTAGCTCTAACACTGATGATCCACCTACAAATGTGAACTGACGTTCAAAAATAAAACATTTGAAAACGGACCATTTTCCACATTTCTGAAGCATGACGTAATGGGGGGGTGTTATCTCTTTTGTCGAAAATCAGCCGTTTTTGCTCGAACATTAAATGCCTCCAAATGGTATTTAATTAACTTCCCGAGCCCCTGGAAGCATGAAAATCACTTTAAACATGCTAATTTTAGCTCTAACACTGATGATCCACCTACAAATGTGAACTGACGTTCAAAAATAAAACATTTGAAAACGGACCATTTTCCACATTTCTGAAGCATGACGTAATGGGGGGGGTGTTATCTCTTTTGTCGAAAATCAGCCGTTTTTGCTCGAACATTAAATGCCTCCAAATGGTATTTAATTAACTTCCCGGGGTGAAGAAACCCTTTTTGAGAACTCAGAGTGAGTAAATTGGCCATTTTCATGCACTTTTAACCATTCCATAAATCTTGTGTTTTGGGCCGCTGGAAGCATGAAAATCACTTTAAACATGCTAATTTTAGCTCTAACACTGATGATCCACCTACAAATGTGAACTGACGTTCAAAAATAAAACATTTGAAAACGGACCATTTTCCACATTTCTGAAGCATGACGTAATGGGGGGGTGTTATCTCTTTTGTCGAAAATCAGCCGTTTTTGCTCGAACATTAAATGCCTCCAAATGGTATTTAATTAACTTCCCGAGCCCCTGGAAGCATGAAAATCACTTTAAACATGCTAATTTTAGCTCTAACACTGATGATCCACCTACAAATGTGAACTGACGTTCAAAAATAAAACATTTGAAAACGGACCATTTTCCACATTTCTGAAGCATGACGTAATGGGGGGGTGTTATCTCTTTTGTCGAAAATCAGCCGTTTTAGCTCTAACATTAAATGCCTCCAAATGGTATTTAATTAACTTCCCGGGGTGAAGAAACCCTTTTTGAGAACTCAGAGTGAGTAAATTGGCCATTTTCATGCACTTTTAACCATTCCATAAATCTTGTGTTTTGGGCCCCTGGAAGCATGAAAATCACTTTAAACATGCTAATTTTAGCTCTAACACTGATGATCCACCTACAAATGTGAACTGACGTTCAAAAATAAAACATTTGAAAACGGACCATTTTCCACATTTCTGAAGCATGACGTAATGGGGGGGTGTTATCTCTTTTGTCGAAAATCAGCCGTTTTTGCTCTAACATTAAATGCCTCCAAATGGTATTTAATTAACTTCCCGGGGTGAAGAAACCCTTTTTGAGAACTCAGAGTGAGTAAATTGGCCATTTTCATGCACTTTTAACCATTCCATAAATCTTGTGTTTTGGGCCCCTGGAAGCATGAAAATCACTTTAAACATGCTAATTTTAGCTCTAACACTGATGATCCACCTACAAATGTGAACTGACGTTCAAAAATAAAACATTTGAAAACGGACCATTTTCCACATTTCTGAAGCATGACGTAATGGGGGGTGTTATCTCTTTTGTCGAAAATCAGCCGTTTTTGCTCGAACATTAAATGCCTCCAAATGGTATTTAATTAACTTCCCGAGCCCCTGGAAGCATGAAAATCACTTTAAACATGCTAATTTTAGCTCTAACACTGATGATCCACCTACAAATGTGAACTGACGTTCAAAAATAAAACATTTGAAAACGGACCATTTTCCACATTTCTGAAGCATGACATAATGGGGGGGTGTTATCTCTTTTGTCGAAAATCAGCCGTTTTTGCTCTAACATTAAATGCCTCCAAATGGTATTTAATTAACTTCCCGGGGTGAAGAAACCCTTTTTGAGAACTCAGAGTGAGTAAATTGGCCATTTTCATGCACCTTTAACCATTCCATAAATCTTGTGTTTTGGGCCCCTGGAAGCATGAAAATCACTTTAAACATGCTAATTTTAGCTCTAACACTGATGATCCACCTACAAATGTGAACTGACGTTCAAAAATAAAACATTTGAAAACGGACCATTTTCCACATTTCTGAAGCATGACGTAATGGGGGGGTGTTATCTCTTTTGTCGAAAATCAGCCGTTTTTGCTCGAACATGAAATGCCTCTAAATGGTATTTAATTAACTTCCCGAGCCCCTGGAAGCATGAAAATCACTTTAAACATGCTAATTTTAGCTCTAACACTGATGATCCACCTACAAATGTGAACTGACGTTCAAAAATAAAACATTTGAAAACGGACCATTTTCCACATTTCTGAAGCATGACGTAATGGGGGGGTGTTATCTCTTTTGTCGAAAATCAGCCGTTTTTGCTCGAACATTAAATGCCTCCAAATGGTATTTAATTAACTTCCCGGGGTGAAGAAACCCTTTTTGAGAACTCAGAGTGAGTAAATTGGCCATTTTCATGCACTTTTAACCATTCCATAAATCTTGTGTTTTGGGCCCCTGGAAGCATGAAAATCACTTTAAACATGCTAATTTTAGCTCTAACACTGATGATCCACCTACAAATGTGAACTGACGTTCAAAAATAAAACATTTGAAAACGGACCATTTTCCACATTTCTGAAGCATGACGTAATGGGGGGGTGTTATCTCTTTTGTCGAAAATCAGCCGTTTTTGCTCGAACATTAAATGCCTCCAAATGGTATTTAATTAACTTCCCGAGCCCCTGGAAGCATGAAAATCACTTTAAACATGCTAATTTTAGCTCTAACACTGATGATCCACCTACAAATGTGAACTGACGTTCAAAAATAAAACATTTGAAAACGGACCATTTTCCACATTTCTGAAGCATGACGTAATGGGGGGGTGTTATCTCTTTTGTCGAAAATCAGCCGTTTTTGCTCGAACATTAAATGCCTCCAAATGGTATTTAATTAACTTCCCGAGCCCCTGGAAGCATGAAAATCACTTTAAACATGCTAATTTTAGCTCTAACACTGATGATCCACCTACAAATGTGAACTGACGTTCAAAAATAAAACATTTGAAAACGGACCATTTTCCACATTTCTGAAGCATGACGTAATGGGGGGGTGTTATCTCTTTTGTCGAAAATCAGCCGTTTTAGCTCTAACATTAAATGCCTCCAAATGGTATTTAATTAACTTCCCGGGGTGAAGAAACCCTTTTTGAGAACTCAGAGTGAGTAAATTGGCCATTTTCATGCACTTTTAACCATTCCATAAATCTTGTGTTTTGGGCCCCTGGAAGCATGAAAATCACTTTAAACATGCTAATTTTAGCTCTAACACTGATGATCCACCTACAAATGTGAACTGACGTTCAAAAATAAAACATTTGAAAACGGACCATTTTCCACATTTCTGAAGCATGACGTAATGGGGGGGTGTTATCTCTTTTGTCGAAAATCAGCCGTTTTTGCTCTAACATTAAATGCCTCCAAATGGTATTTAATTAACTTCCCGGGGTGAAGAAACCCTTTTTGAGAACTCAGAGTGAGTAAATTGGCCATTTTCATGCACTTTTAACCATTCCATAAATCTTGTGTTTTGGGCCCCTGGAAGCATGAAAATCACTTTAAACATGCTAATTTTAGCTCTAACACTGATGATCCACCTACAAATGTGAACTGACGTTCAAAAATAAAACATTTGAAAACGGACCATTTTCCACATTTCTGAAGCATGACGTAATGGGGGGGTGTTATCTCTTTTGTCGAAAATCAGCCGTTTTTGCTCGAACATTAAATGCCTCCAAATGGTATTTAATTAACTTCCCGAGCCCCTGGAAGCATGAAAATCACTTTAAACATGCTAATTTTAGCTCTAACACTGATGATCCACCTACAAATGTGAACTGACGTTCAAAAATAAAACATTTGAAAACGGACCATTTTCCACATTTCTGAAGCATGACATAATGGGGGGGTGTTATCTCTTTTGTCGAAAATCAGCCGTTTTTGCTCTAACATTAAATGCCTCCAAATGGTATTTAATTAACTTCCCGGGGTGAAGAAACCCTTTTTGAGAACTCAGAGTGAGTAAATTGGCCATTTTCATGCACCTTTAACCATTCCATAAATCTTGTGTTTTGGGCCCCTGGAAGCATGAAAATCACTTTAAACATGCTAATTTTAGCTCTAACACTGATGATCCACCTACAAATGTGAACTGACGTTCAAAAATAAAACATTTGAAAACGGACCATTTTCCACATTTCTGAAGCATGACGTAATGGGGGGGTGTTATCTCTTTTGTCGAAAATCAGCCGTTTTTGCTCGAACATTAAATGCCTCTAAATGGTATTTAATTAACTTCCCGAGCCCCTGGAAGCATGAAAATCACTTTAAACATGCTAATTTTAGCTCTAACACTGATGATCCACCTACAAATGTGAACTGACGTTCAAAAATAAAACATTTGAAAACGGACCATTTTCCACATTTCTGAAGCATGACGTAATGGGGGGGTGTTATCTCTTTTGTCGAAAATCAGCCGTTTTTGCTCGAACATTAAATGCCTCCAAATGGTATTTAATTAACTTCCCGGGGTGAAGAAACCCTTTTTGAGAACTCAGAGTGAGTAAATTGGCCATTTTCATGCACTTTTAACCATTCCATAAATCTTGTGTTTTGGGCCCCTGGAAGCATGAAAATCACTTTAAACATGCTAATTTTAGCTCTAACACTGATGATCCACCTACAAATGTGAACTGACGTTCAAAAATAAAACATTTGAAAACGGACCATTTTCCACATTTCTGAAGCATGACGTAATGGGGGGGTGTTATCTCTTTTGTCGAAAATCAGCCGTTTTTGCTCGAACATTAAATGCCTCCAAATGGTATTTAATTAACTTCCCGAGCCCCTGGAAGCATGAAAATCACTTTAAACATGCTAATTTTAGCTCTAACACTGATGATCCACCTACAAATGTGAACTGACGTTCAAAAATAAAACATTTGAAAACGGACCATTTTCCACATTTCTGAAGCATGACGTAATGGGGGGGTGTTATCTCTTTTGTCGAAAATCAGCCGTTTTTGCTCGAACATTAAATGCCTCCAAATGGTATTTAATTAACTTCCCGAGCCCCTGGAAGCATGAAAATCACTTTAAACATGCTAATTTTAGCTCTAACACTGATGATCCACCTACAAATGTGAACTGACGTTCAAAAATAAAACATTTGAAAACGGACCATTTTCCACATTTCTGAAGCATGACGTAATGGGGGGGTGTTATCTCTTTTGTCGAAAATCAGCCGTTTTTGCTCTAACATTAAATGCCTCCAAATGGTATTTAATTAACTTCCCGGGGTGAAGAAACCCTTTTTGAGAACTCAGAGTGAGTAAATTGGCCATTTTCATGCACTTTTAACCATTCCATAAATCTTGTGTTTTGGGCCCCTGGAAGCATGAAAATCACTTTAAACATGCTAATTTTAGCTCTAACACTGATGATCCACCTACAAATGTGAACTGACGTTCAAAAATAAAACATTTGAAAACGGACCATTTTCCACATTTCTGAAGCATGACGTAATGGGGGGGTGTTATCTCTTTTGTCGAAAATCAGCCGTTTTTGCTCGAACATTAAATGCCTCCAAATGGTATTTAATTAACTTCCCGAGCCCCTGGAAGCATGAAAATCACTTTAAACATGCTAATTTTAGCTCTAACACTGATGATCCACCTACAAATGTGAACTGACGTTCAAAAATAAAACATTTGAAAACGGACCATTTTCCACATTTCTGAAGCATGACGTAATGGGGGGGTGTTATCTCTTTTGTCGAAAATCAGCCATTTTTGCTCGAACATTAAATGCCTCCAAATGGTATTTAATTAACTTCCCGGGGTGAAGAAACCCTTTTTGAGAACTCAGAGTGAGTAAATTGGCCATTTTCATGCACTTTTAACCATTCCATAAATCTTGTGTTTTGGGCCCCTGGAAGCATGAAAATCACTTTAAACATGCTAATTTTAGCTCTAACACTGATGATCCACCTACAAATGTGAACTGACGTTCAAAAATAAAACATTTGAAAACGGACCATTTTCCACATTTCTGAAGCATGACGTAATGGGGGGGTGTTATCTCTTTTGTCGAAAATCAGCCGTTTTTGCTCGAATATTAAATGCCTCCAAATGGTATTTAATTAACTTCCCGGGGTGAAGAAACCCTTTTTGAGAACTCAGAGTGAGTAAATTGGCCATTTTCATGCACTTTTAACCATTCCATAAATCTTGTGTTTTGGGCCCCTGGAAGCATGAAAATCACTTTAAACATGCTAATTTTAGCTCTAACACTGATGATCCACCTACAAATGTGAACTGACGTTCAAAAATAAAACATTTGAAAACGGACCATTTTCCACATTTCTGAAGCATGACGTAATGGGGGGGTGTTATCTCTTTTGTCGAAAATCAGCCGTTTTTGCTCGAACATTAAATGCCTCCAAATGGTATTTAATTAACTTCCCGGGGTGAAGAAACCCTTTTTGAGAACTCAGAGTGAGTAAATTGGCCATTTTCATGCACTTTTAACCATTCCATAAATCTTGTGTTTTGGGCCCCTGGAAGCATGAAAATCACTTTAAACATGCTAATTTTAGCTCTAACACTGATGATCCACCTACAAATGTGAACTGACGTTCAAAAATAAAACATTTGAAAACGGACCATTTTCCACATTTCTGAAGCATGACGTAATGGGGGGGTGTTATCTCTTTTGTCGAAAATCAGCCGTTTTTGCTCGAACATTAAATGCCTCCAAATGGTATTTAATTAACTTCCCGAGCCCCTGGAAGCATGAAAATCACTTTAAACATGCTAATTTTAGCTCTAACACTGATGATCCACCTACAAATGTGAACTGACGTTCAAAAATAAAACATTTGAAAACGGACCATTTTCCACATTTCTGAAGCATGACGTAATGGGGGGGGGTGTTATCTCTTTTGTCGAAAATCAGCCGTTTTTGCTCGAACATTAAATGCCTCCAAATGGTATTTAATTAACTTCCCGGGGTGAAGAAACCCTTTTTGAGAACTCAGAGTGAGTAAATTGGCCATTTTCATGCACTTTTAACCATTCCATAAATCTTGTGTTTTGGGCCCCTGGAAGCATGAAAATCACTTTAAACATGCTAATTTTAGCTCTAACACTGATGATCCACCTACAAATGTGAACTGACGTTCAAAAATAAAACATTTGAAAACGGACCATTTTCCACATTTCTGAAGCATGACGTAATGGGGGGGTGTTATCTCTTTTGTCGAAAATCAGCCGTTTTTGCCCGAACATTAAATGCCTCCAAATGGTATTTAATTAACTTCCCGAGCCCCTGGAAGCATGAAAATCACTTTAAACATGCTAATTTTAGCTCTAACACTGATGATCCACCTACAAATGTGAACTGACGTTCAAAAATAAAACATTTGAAAACGGACCATTTTCCACATTTCTGAAGCATGACGTAATGGGGGGGTGTTATCTCTTTTGTCGAAAATCAGCCGTTTTTGCTCTAACATTAAATGCCTCCAAATGGTATTTAATTAACTTCCCGGGGTGAAGAAACCCTTTTTGAGAACTCAGAGTGAGTAAATTGGCCATTTTCATGCACTTTTTACCATTCCATAAATCTTGTGTTTTGGGCCCCTGGAAGCATGAAAATCACTTTAAACATGCTAATTTTAGCTCTAACACTGATGATCCACCTACAAATGTGAACTGACGTTCAAAAATAAAACATTTGAAAACGGACCATTTTCCACATTTCTGAAGCATGACGTAATGGGGGGGTGTTATCTCTTTTGTCGAAAATCAGCCGTTTTTGCTCTAACATTAAATGCCTCCAAATGGTATTTAATTAACTTCCCGGGGTGAAGAAACCCTTTTTGAGAACTCAGAGTGAGTAAATTGGCCATTTTCATGCACTTTTAACCATTCCATAAATCTTGTGTTTTGGGCCCCTGGAAGCATGAAAATCACTTTAAACATGCTAATTTTAGCTCTAACACTGATGATCCACCTACAAATGTGAACTGACGTTCAAAAATAAAACATTTGAAAACGGACCATTTTCCACATTTCTGAAGCATGACGTAATGGGGGGGTGTTATCTCTTTTGTCGAAAATCAGCCGTTTTTGCTCGAACATTAAATGCCTCCAAATGGTATTTAATTAACTTCCCGAGCCCCTGGAAGCATGAAAATCACTTTAAACATGCTAATTTTAGCTCTAACACTGATGATCCACCTACAAATGTGAACTGACGTTCAAAAATAAAACATTTGAAAACGGACCATTTTCCACATTTCTGAAGCATGACGTAATGGGGGGGTGTTATCTCTTTTGTCGAAAATCAGCTGTTTTTGCTCTAACATTAAATGCCTCCAAATGGTATTTAATTAACTTCCCGGGGTGAAGAAACCCTTTTTGAGAACTCAGAGTGAGTAAATTGGCCATTTTCATGCACCTTTAACCATTCCATAAATCTTGTGTTTTGGGCCCCTGGAAGCATGAAAATCACTTTAAACATGCTAATTTTAGCTCTAACACTGATGATCCACCTACAAATGTGAACTGACGTTCAAAAATAAAACATTTGAAAACGGACCATTTTCCACATTTCTGAAGCATGACGTAATGGGGGGGTGTTATCTCTTTTGTCGAAAATCAGCCGTTTTTGCTCGAACATTAAATGCCTCCAAATGGTATTTAATTAACTTCCCGAGCCCCTGGAAGCATGAAAATCACTTTAAACATGCTAATTTTAGCTCTAACACTGATGATCCACCTACAAATGTGAACTGACGTTCAAAAATAAAACATTTGAAAACGGACCATTTTCCACATTTCTGAAGCATGACGTAATGGGGGGGTGTTATCTCTTTTGTCGAAAATCAGCCGTTTTTGCTCGAACATTAAATGCCTCCAAATGGTATTTAATAAACTTCCCGGGGTGAAGAAACCCTTTTTGAGAACTCAGAGTGAGTAAATTGGCCATTTTCATGCACTTTTAACCATTCCATAAATCTTGTGTTTTGGGCCCCTGGAAGCATGAAAATCACTTTAAACATGCTAATTTTAGCTCTAACACTGATGATCCACCTACAAATGTGAACTGACGTTCAAAAATAAAACATTTGAAAACGGACCATTTTCCACATTTCTGAAGCATGACGTAATGGGGGGGTGTTATCTCTTTTGTCGAAAATCAGCCGTTTTTGCTCGAACATTAAATGCCTCCAAATGGTATTTAATTAACTTCCCGAGCCCCTGGAAGCATGAAAATCACTTTAAACATGCTAATTTTAGCTCTAACACTGATGATCCACCTACAAATGTGAACTGACGTTCAAAAATAAAACATTTGAAAACGGACCATTTTCCACATTTCTGAAGCATGACGTAATGGGGGGGTGTTATCTCTTTTGTCGAAAATCAGCCGTTTTGCTCGAACATTAAATGCCTCCAAATGGTATTTAATTAACTTCCCGAGCCCCTGGAAGCATGAAAATCACTTTAAACATGCTAATTTTAGCTCTAACACTGATGATCCACCTACAAATGTGAACTGACGTTCAAAAATAAAACATTTGAAAACGGACCATTTTCCACATTTCTGAAGCATGACGTAATGGGGGGGTGTTATCTCTTTTGTCGAAAATCAGCCGTTTTTGCTCTAACATTAAATGCCTCCAAATGGTATTTAATTAACTTCCCGGGGTGAAGAAACCCTTTTTGAGAACTCAGAGTGAGTAAATTGGCCATTTTCATGCACTTTTAACCATTCCATAAATCTTGTGTTTTGGGCCCCTGGAAGCATGAAAATCACTTTAAACATGCTAATTTTAGCTCTAACACTGATGATCCACCTACAAATGTGAACTGACGTTCAAAAATAAAACATTTGAAAACGGACCATTTTCCACATTTCTGAAGCATGACGTAATGGGGGGGTGTTATCTCTTTTGTCGAAAATCAGCCGTTTTTGCTCGAACATTAAATGCCTCCAAATGGTATTTAATTAACTTCCCGAGCCCCTGGAAGCATGAAAATCACTTTAAACATGCTAATTTTAGCTCTAACACTGATGATCCACCTACAAATGTGAACTGACGTTCAAAAATAAAACATTTGAAAACGGACCATTTTCCACATTTCTGAAGCATGACGTAATGGGGGGGTGTTATCTCTTTTGTCGAAAATCAGCCGTTTTTGCTCTAACATTAAATGCCTCCAAATGGTATTTAATTAACTTCCCGGGGTGAAGAAACCCTTTTTGAGAACTCAGAGTGAGTAAATTGGCCATTTTCATGCACTTTTAACATTCCATAAATCTTGTGTTTTGGGCCCCTGGAAGCATGAAAATCACTTTAAACATGCTAATTTTAGCTCTAACACTGATGATCCACCTACAAATGTGAACTGACGTTCAAAAATAAAACATTTGAAAACGGACCATTTTCCACATTTCTGAAGCATGACGTAATGGGGGGGTGTTATCTCTTTTGTCGAAAATCAGCCGTTTTTGCTCGAACATTAAATGCCTCCAAATGGTATTTAATTAACTTCCCGAGCCCCTGGAAGCATGAAAATCACTTTAAACATGCTAATTTTAGCTCTAACACTGATGATCCACCTACAAATGTGAACTGATGTTCAAAAATAAAACATTTGAAAACGGACCATTTTCCACATTTCTGAAGCATGACGTAATGGGGGGGTGTTATCTCTTTTGTCGAAAATCAGCCGTTTTTGCTCTAACATTAAATGCCTCCAAATGGTATTTAATTAACTTCCCGGGGTGAAGAAACCCTTTTTGAGAACTCAGAGTGAGTAAATTGGCCATTTTCATGCACTTTTAACCATTCCATAAATCTTGTGTTTTGGGCCCCTGGAAGCATGAAAATCACTTTAAACATGCTAATTTTAGCTCTAACACTGATGATCCACCTACAAATGTGAACTGACGTTCAAAAATAAAACATTTGAAAACGGACCATTTTCCACATTTCTGAAGCATGACGTAATGGGGGGGGTGTTATCTCTTTTGTCGAAAATCAGCCGTTTTTGCTCGAACATTAAATGCCTCCAAATGGTATTTAATTAACTTCCCGAGCCCCTGGAAGCATGAAAATCACTTTAAACATGCTAATTTTAGCTCTAACACTGATGATCCACCTACAAATGTGAACTGACGTTCAAAAATAAAACATTTGAAAACGGACCATTTTCCACATTTCTGAAGCATGACGTAATGGGGGGGTGTTATCTCTTTTGTCGAAAATCAGCCGTTTTTGCTCGAACATTAAATGCCTCCAAATGGTATTTAATTAACTTCCCGGGGTGAAGAAACCCTTTTTGAGAACTCAGAGTGAGTAAATTGGCCATTTTCATGCACTTTTAACCATTCCATAAATCTTGTGTTTTGGGCCCCTGGAAGCATGAAAATCACTTTAAACATGCTAATTTTAGCTCTAACACTGATGATCCACCTACAAATGTGAACTGACGTTCAAAAATAAAACATTTGAAAACGGACCATTTTCCACATTTCTGAAGCATGACGTAATGGGGGGGTGTTATCTCTTTTGTCGAAAATCAGCCGTTTTTGCTCGAACATTAAATGCCTCCAAATGATATTTAATTAACTTCCCGAGCCCCTGGAAGCATGAAAATCACTTTAAACATGCTAATTTTAGCTCTAACACTGATGATCCACCTACAAATGTGAACTGACGTTCAAAAATAAAACATTTGAAAACGGACCATTTTCCACATTTCTGAAGCATGACGTAATGGGGGGGTGTTATCTCTTTTGTCGAAAATCAGCCGTTTTTGCTCTAACATTAAATGCCTCCAAATGGTATTTAATTAACTTCCCGGGGTGAAGAAACCCTTTTTGAGAACTCAGAGTGAGTAAATTGGCCATTTTCATGCACTTTTAACCATTCCATAAATCTTGTGTTTTGGGCCCCTGGAAGCATGAAAATCACTTTAAACATGCTAATTTTAGCTCTAACACTGATGATCCACCTACAAATGTGAACTGACGTTCAAAAATAAAACATTTGAAAACGGACCATTTTCCATATTTCTGAAGCATGACGTAATGGGGGGGTGTTATCTCTTTTGTCGAAAATCAGCCGTTTTTGCTCGAACATTAAATGCCTCCAAATGGTATTTAATTAACTTCCCGAGCCCCTGGAAGCATGAAAATCACTTTAAACATGCTAATTTTAGCTCTAACACTGATGATCCACGTACAAATGTGAACTGACGTTCAAAAATAAAACATTTGAAAACGGACCATTTTCCACATTTCTGAAGCATGACGTAATGGGGGGGTGTTATCTCTTTTGTCGAAAATCAGCCGTTTTTGCTCTAACATTAAATGCCTCCAAATGGTATTTAATTAACTTCCCGGGGTGAAGAAACCCTTTTTGAGAACTCAGAGTGAGTAAATTGGCCATTTTCATGCACTTTTAACCATTCCATAAATCTTGTGTTTTGGGCCCCTGGAAGCATGAAAATCACTTTAAACATGCTAATTTTAGCTCTAACACTGATGATCCACCTACAAATGTGAACTGACGTTCAAAAATAAAACATTTGAAAACGGACCATTTTCCACATTTCTGAAGCATGACGTAATGGGGGGGTGTTATCTCTTTTGTCGAAAATCAGCCGTTTTTGCTCGAACATTAAATGCCTCCAAATGGTATTTAATTAACTTCCCGAGCCCCTGGAAGCATGAAAATCACTTTAAACATGCTAATTTTAGCTCTAACACTGATGATCCACCTACAAATGTGAACTGACGTTCAAAAATAAAACATTTGAAAACGGACCATTTTCCACATTTCTGAAGCATGACGTAATGGGGGGGTGTTATCTCTTTTGTCGAAAATCAGCCGTTTTTGCTCGAACATTAAATGCCTCCAAATGGTATTTAATTAACTTCCCGAGCCCCTGGAAGCATGAAAATCACTTTAAACATGCTAATTTTAGCTCTAACACTGATGATCCACCTACAAATGTGAACTGACGTTCAAAAATAAAACATTTGAAAACGGACCATTTTCCACATTTCTGAAGCATGACGTAATGGGGGGGTGTTATCTCTTTTGTCGAAAATCAGCCGTTTTTGCTCTAACATTAAATGCCTCCAAATGGTATTTAATTAACTTCCCGGGGTGAAGAAACCCTTTTTGAGAACTCAGAGTGAGTAAATTGGCCATTTTCATGCACTTTTAACCATTCCATAAATCTTGTGTTTTGGGCCCCTGGAAGCATGAAAATCACTTTAAACATGCTAATTTTAGCTCTAACACTGATGATCCACCTACAAATGTGAACTGACGTTCAAAAATAAAACATTTGAAAACGGACCATTTTCCACATTTCTGAAGCATGACGTAATGGGGGGGTGTTATCTCTTTTGTCGAAAATCAGACGTTTTTGCTCGAACATTAAATGCCTCCGAATGGTATTTATTTCACTTCCCGAGCCCCTGGAAGCATGAAAATCACTTTAAACATGCTAATTTTAGCTCTAACACTGATGATCCACCTATAAATGTGAACTGACGTTAAAAAATAAAACATTTGAAAACGGACCATTTTCCACATTTCTGAAGCATGACGTAATGGGGGGGTGTTATCTCTTTTGTCGAAAATCAGCCGTTTTTGCTCGAACATTAAATGCCTCCAAATGGTATTTAATTAACTTCCCGAGCCCCTGGAAGCATGAAAATCAATTTAAACATGCTAATTTTAGCTCTAACACTGATGATCCACCTACAAATGTGAACTGACGTTCAAAAATAAAACATTTGAAAACGGACCATTTTCCACATTTCTGAAGCATGACGTAATGGGGGGGTGTTATCTCTTTTGTCAAAAATCAGCCGTTTTTGCTCGAACATTAAATGCCTCCAAATGGTATTTAATTAACTTCCCGAGCCCCTGGAAGCATGAAAATCACTTTAAACATGCTAATTTTAGCTCTAACACTGATGCTCCACCTACAAATGTGAACTGACGTTCAAAAATAAAACATTTGAAAACGGACCATTTTCCACATTTCTGAAGCATGACGTAATGGGGGGGTGTTATCTCTTTTGTCGAAAATCAGCCGTTTTTGCTCGAACATTAAATGCCTTCAAATGGTATTTAATTAACTTCCCGAGCCCCTGGAAGCATGAAAATCACTTTAAACATGCTAATTTTAGCTCTAACACTGATGATCCACCTACAAATGTGAACTGACGTTCAAAAATAAAACATTTGAAAACGGACCATTTTCCACATTTCTGAAGCATGACGTAATGGGGGGGTGTTATCTCTTTTGTCGAAAATCAGCCGTTTTTGCTCTAACATTAAATGCCTCCAAATGGTATTTAATTAACTTCCCGGGGTGAAGAAACCCTTTTTGAGAACTCAGAGTGAGTAAATTGGCCATTTTCATGCACTTTTAACCATTCCATAAATCTTGTGTTTTGGGCCCCTGGAAGCATGAAAATCACTTTAAACATGCTAATTTTAGCTCTAACACTGATGATCCACCTACAAATGTGAACTGACGTTCAAAAATAAAACATTTGAAAACGGACCATTTTCCACATTTCTGAAGCATGACGTAATGGGGGGGTGTTATCTCTTTTGTCGAAAATCAGCCGTTTTTGCTCGAACATTAAATGCCTCCAAATGGTATTTAATTAACTTCCCGAGCCCCTGGAAGCATGAAAATCACTTTAAACATGCTAATTTTAGCTCTAACACTGATGATCCACCTACAAATGTGAACTGACGTTCAAAAATAAAACATTTGAAAACGGACCATTTTCCACATTTCTGAAGCATGACGTAATGGGGGGGTGTTATCTCTTTTGTCGAAAATCAGCCGTTTTTGCTCGAACATTAAATGCCTCCAAATGGTATTTAATTAACTTCCCGAGCCCCTGGAAGCATGAAAATCACTTTAAACATGCTAATTTTAGCTCTAACACTGATGATCCACCTACAAATGTGAACTGACGTTCAAAAATAAAACATTTGAAAACGGACCATTTTCCACATTTCTGAAGCATGACGTAATGGGGGGGTGTTATCTCTTTTGTCGAAAATCAGCCGTTTTTGCTCGAACATTAAATGCCTCCAAATGGTATTTAATTAACTTCCCGAGCCCCTGGAAGCATGAAAATCACTTTAAACATGCTAATTTTAGCTCTAACACTGATGATCCACCTACAAATGTGAACTGACGTTCAAAAATAAAACATTTGAAAACGGACCATTTTCCACATTTCTGAAGCATGACGTAATGGGGGGGTGTTATCTCTTTTGTCGAAAATCAGCCGTTTTTGCTCGAATATTAAATGCCTCCAAATGGTATTTAATTAACTTCCCGGGGTGAAGAAACCCTTTTTGAGAACTCAGAGTGAGTAAATTGGCCATTTTCATGCACTTTTAACCATTCCATAAATCTTGTGTTTTGGGCCCCTGGAAGCATGAAAATCACTTTAAACATGCTAATTTTAGCTCTAACACTGATGATCCACCTACAAATGTGAACTGACGTTCAAAAATAAAACATTTGAAAACGGACCATTTTCCACATTTCTGAAGCATGACGTAATGGGGGGGTGTTATCTCTTTTGTCGAAAATCAGCCGTTTTTGCTCGAACATTAAATGCCTCCAAATGGTATTTAATTAACTTCCCGGGGTGAAGAAACCCTTTTTGAGAACTCAGAGTGAGTAAATTGGCCATTTTCATGCACTTTTAACCATTCCATAAATCTTGTGTTTTGGGCCCCTGGAAGCATGAAAATCACTTTAAACATGCTAATTTTAGCTCTAACACTGATGATCCACCTACAAATGTGAACTGACGTTCAAAAATAAAACATTTGAAAACGGACCATTTTCCACATTTCTGAAGCATGACGTAATGGGGGGGTGTTATCTCTTTTGTCGAAAATCAGCCGTTTTTGCTCGAACATTAAATGCCTCCAAATGGTATTTAATTAACTTCCCGAGCCCCTGGAAGCATGAAAATCACTTTAAACATGCTAATTTTAGCTCTAACACTGATGATCCACCTACAAATGTGAACTGACGTTCAAAAATAAAACATTTGAAAACGGACCATTTTCCACATTTCTGAAGCATGACGTAATGGGGGGGGTGTTATCTCTTTTGTCGAAAATCAGCCGTTTTTGCTCGAACATTAAATGCCTCCAAATGGTATTTAATTAACTTCCCGGGGTGAAGAAACCCTTTTTGAGAACTCAGAGTGAGTAAATTGGCCATTTTCATGCACTTTTAACCATTCCATAAATCTTGTGTTTTGGGCCGCTGGAAGCATGAAAATCACTTTAAACATGCTAATTTTAGCTCTAACACTGATGATCCACCTACAAATGTGAACTGACGTTCAAAAATAAAACATTTGAAAACGGACCATTTTCCACATTTCTGAAGCATGACGTAATGGGGGGGTGTTATCTCTTTTGTCGAAAATCAGCCGTTTTTGCTCGAACATTAAATGCCTCCAAATGGTATTTAATTAACTTCCCGAGCCCCTGGAAGCATGAAAATCACTTTAAACATGCTAATTTTAGCTCTAACACTGATGATCCACCTACAAATGTGAACTGACGTTCAAAAATAAAACATTTGAAAACGGACCATTTTCCACATTTCTGAAGCATGACGTAATGGGGGGGTGTTATCTCTTTTGTCGAAAATCAGCCGTTTTTGCTCTAACATTAAATGCCTCCAAATGGTATTTAATTAACTTCCCGGGGTGAAGAAACCCTTTTTGAGAACTCAGAGTGAGTAAATTGGCCATTTTCATGCACTTTTAACCATTCCATAAATCTTGTGTTTTGGGCCCCTGGAAGCATGAAAATCACTTTAAACATGCTAATTTTAGCTCTAACACTGATGATCCACCTACAAATGTGAACTGACGTTCAAAAATAAAACATTTGAAAACGGACCATTTTCCACATTTCTGAAGCATGACGTAATGGGGGGGTGTTATCTCTTTTGTCGAAAATCAGCCGTTTTTGCTCGAACATTAAATGCCTCCAAATGGTATTTAATTAACTTCCCGAGCCCCTGGAAGCATGAAAATCACTTTAAACATGCTAATTTTAGCTCTAACACTGATGATCCACCTACAAATGTGAACTGACGTTCAAAAATAAAACATTTGAAAACGGACCATTTTCCACATTTCTGAAGCATGACGTAATGGGGGGGTGTTATCTCTTTTGTCGAAAATCAGCCATTTTTGCTCGAACATTAAATGCCTCCAAATGGTATTTAATTAACTTCCCGGGGTGAAGAAACCCTTTTTGAGAACTCAGAGTGAGTAAATTGGCCATTTTCATGCACTTTTAACCATTCCATAAATCTTGTGTTTTGGGCCCCTGGAAGCATGAAAATCACTTTAAACATGCTAATTTTAGCTCTAACACTGATGATCCACCTACAAATGTGAACTGACGTTCAAAAATAAAACATTTGAAAACGGACCATTTTCCACATTTCTGAAGCATGACGTAATGGGGGGGTGTTATCTCTTTTGTCGAAAATCAGCCGTTTTTGCTCGAATATTAAATGCCTCCAAATGGTATTTAATTAACTTCCCGGGGTGAAGAAACCCTTTTTGAGAACTCAGAGTGAGTAAATTGGCCATTTTCATGCACTTTTAACCATTCCATAAATCTTGTGTTTTGGGCCCCTGGAAGCATGAAAATCACTTTAAACATGCTAATTTTAGCTCTAACACTGATGATCCACCTACAAATGTGAACTGACGTTCAAAAATAAAACATTTGAAAACGGACCATTTTCCACATTTCTGAAGCATGACGTAATGGGGGGGTGTTATCTCTTTTGTCGAAAATCAGCCGTTTTTGCTCGAACATTAAATGCCTCCAAATGGTATTTAATTAACTTCCCGGGGTGAAGAAACCCTTTTTGAGAACTCAGAGTGAGTAAATTGGCCATTTTCATGCACTTTTAACCATTCCATAAATCTTGTGTTTTGGGCCCCTGGAAGCATGAAAATCACTTTAAACATGCTAATTTTAGCTCTAACACTGATGATCCACCTACAAATGTGAACTGACGTTCAAAAATAAAACATTTGAAAACGGACCATTTTCCACATTTCTGAAGCATGACGTAATGGGGGGGTGTTATCTCTTTTGTCGAAAATCAGCCGTTTTTGCTCGAACATTAAATGCCTCCAAATGGTATTTAATTAACTTCCCGAGCCCCTGGAAGCATGAAAATCACTTTAAACATGCTAATTTTAGCTCTAACACTGATGATCCACCTACAAATGTGAACTGACGTTCAAAAATAAAACATTTGAAAACGGACCATTTTCCACATTTCTGAAGCATGACGTAATGGGGGGGGTGTTATCTCTTTTGTCGAAAATCAGCCGTTTTTGCTCGAACATTAAATGCCTCCAAATGGTATTTAATTAACTTCCCGGGGTGAAGAAACCCTTTTTGAGAACTCAGAGTGAGTAAATTGGCCATTTTCATGCACTTTTAACCATTCCATAAATCTTGTGTTTTGGGCCCCTGAAGCATGAAAATCACTTTAAACATGCTAATTTTAGCTCTAACACTGATGATCCACCTACAAATGTGAACTGACGTTCAAAAATAAAACATTTGAAAACGGACCATTTTCCACATTTCTGAAGCATGACGTAATGGGGGGGTGTTATCTCTTTTGTCGAAAATCAGCCGTTTTTGCCCGAACATTAAATGCCTCCAAATGGTATTTAATTAACTTCCCGAGCCCCTGGAAGCATGAAAATCACTTTAAACATGCTAATTTTAGCTCTAACACTGATGATCCACCTACAAATGTGAACTGACGTTCAAAAATAAAACATTTGAAAACGGACCATTTTCCACATTTCTGAAGCATGACGTAATGGGGGGGTGTTATCTCTTTTGTCGAAAATCAGCCGTTTTTGCTCTAACATTAAATGCCTCCAAATGGTATTTAATTAACTTCCCGGGGTGAAGAAACCCTTTTTGAGAACTCAGAGTGAGTAAATTGGCCATTTTCATGCACTTTTTACCATTCCATAAATCTTGTGTTTTGGGCCCCTGGAAGCATGAAAATCACTTTAAACATGCTAATTTTAGCTCTAACACTGATGATCCACCTACAAATGTGAACTGACGTTCAAAAATAAAACATTTGAAAACGGACCATTTTCCACATTTCTGAAGCATGACGTAATGGGGGGGTGTTATCTCTTTTGTCGAAAATCAGCCGTTTTTGCTCTAACATTAAATGCCTCCAAATGGTATTTAATTAACTTCCCGGGGTGAAGAAACCCTTTTTGAGAACTCAGAGTGAGTAAATTGGCCATTTTCATGCACTTTTAACCATTCCATAAATCTTGTGTTTTGGGCCCCTGGAAGCATGAAAATCACTTTAAACATGCTAATTTTAGCTCTAACACTGATGATCCACCTACAAATGTGAACTGACGTTCAAAAATAAAACATTTGAAAACGGACCATTTTCCACATTTCTGAAGCATGACGTAATGGGGGGGTGTTATCTCTTTTGTCGAAAATCAGCCGTTTTTGCTCGAACATTAAATGCCTCCAAATGGTATTTAATTAACTTCCCGAGCCCCTGGAAGCATGAAAATCACTTTAAACATGCTAATTTTAGCTCTAACACTGATGATCCACCTACAAATGTGAACTGACGTTCAAAAATAAAACATTTGAAAACGGACCATTTTCCACATTTCTGAAGCATGACGTAATGGGGGGGTGTTATCTCTTTTGTCGAAAATCAGCTGTTTTTGCTCTAACATTAAATGCCTCCAAATGGTATTTAATTAACCTTCCCGGGGTGAAGAAACCCTTTTTGAGAACTCAGAGTGAGTAAATTGGCCATTTTCATGCACCTTTAACCATTCCATAAATCTTGTGTTTTGGGCCCCTGGAAGCATGAAAATCACTTTAAACATGCTAATTTTAGCTCTAACACTGATGATCCACCTACAAATGTGAACTGACGTTCAAAAATAAAACATTTGAAAACGGACCATTTTCCACATTTCTGAAGCATGACGTAATGGGGGGGTGTTATCTCTTTTGTCGAAAATCAGCCGTTTTTGCTCGAACATTAAATGCCTCCAAATGGTATTTAATTAACTTCCCGAGCCCCTGGAAGCATGAAAATCACTTTAAACATGCTAATTTTAGCTCTAACACTGATGATCCACCTACAAATGTGAACTGACGTTCAAAAATAAAACATTTGAAAACGGACCATTTTCCACATTTCTGAAGCATGACGTAATGGGGGGGTGTTATCTCTTTTGTCGAAAATCAGCCGTTTTTGCTCGAACATTAAATGCCTCCAAATGGTATTTAATAAACTTCCCGGGGTGAAGAAACCCTTTTTGAGAACTCAGAGTGAGTAAATTGGCCATTTTCATGCACTTTTAACCATTCCATAAATCTTGTGTTTTGGGCCCCTGGAAGCATGAAAATCACTTTAAACATGCTAATTTTAGCTCTAACACTGATGATCCACCTACAAATGTGAACTGACGTTCAAAAATAAAACATTTGAAAACGGACCATTTTCCACATTTCTGAAGCATGACGTAATGGGGGGGTGTTATCTCTTTTGTCGAAAATCAGCCGTTTTTGCTCGAACATTAAATGCCTCCAAATGGTATTTAATTAACTTCCCGAGCCCCTGGAAGCATGAAAATCACTTTAAACATGCTAATTTTAGCTCTAACACTGATGATCCACCTACAAATGTGAACTGACGTTCAAAAATAAAACATTTGAAAACGGACCATTTTCCACATTTCTGAAGCATGACGTAATGGGGGGGTGTTATCTCTTTTGTCGAAAATCAGCCGTTTTGCTCGAACATTAAATGCCTCCAAATGGTATTTAATTAACTTCCCGAGCCCCTGGAAGCATGAAAATCACTTTAAACATGCTAATTTTAGCTCTAACACTGATGATCCACCTACAAATGTGAACTGACGTTCAAAAATAAAACATTTGAAAACGGACCATTTTCCACATTTCTGAAGCATGACGTAATGGGGGGGTGTTATCTCTTTTGTCGAAAATCAGCCGTTTTTGCTCTAACATTAAATGCCTCCAAATGGTATTTAATTAACTTCCCGGGGTGAAGAAACCCTTTTTGAGAACTCAGAGTGAGTAAATTGGCCATTTTCATGCACTTTTAACCATTCCATAAATCTTGTGTTTTGGGCCCCTGGAAGCATGAAAATCACTTTAAACATGCTAATTTTAGCTCTAACACTGATGATCCACCTACAAATGTGAACTGACGTTCAAAAATAAAACATTTGAAAACGGACCATTTTCCACATTTCTGAAGCATGACGTAATGGGGGGGTGTTATCTCTTTTGTCGAAAATCAGCCGTTTTTGCTCGAACATTAAATGCCTCCAAATGGTATTTAATTAACTTCCCGAGCCCCTGGAAGCATGAAAATCACTTTAAACATGCTAATTTTAGCTCTAACACTGATGATCCACCTACAAATGTGAACTGACGTTCAAAAATAAAACATTTGAAAACGGACCATTTTCCACATTTCTGAAGCATGACGTAATGGGGGGGTGTTATCTCTTTTGTCGAAAATCAGCCGTTTTTGCTCTAACATTAAATGCCTCCAAATGGTATTTAATTAACTTCCCGGGTGAAGAAACCCTTTTTGAGAACTCAGAGTGAGTAAATTGGCCATTTTCATGCACTTTTAACATTCCATAAATCTTGTGTTTTGGGCCCCTGGAAGCATGAAAATCACTTTAAACATGCTAATTTTAGCTCTAACACTGATGATCCACCTACAAATGTGAACTGACGTTCAAAAATAAAACATTTGAAAACGGACCATTTTCCACATTTCTGAAGCATGACGTAATGGGGGGGTGTTATCTCTTTTGTCGAAAATCAGCCGTTTTTGCTCGAACATTAAATGCCTCCAAATGGTATTTAATTAACTTCCCGAGCCCCTGGAAGCATGAAAATCACTTTAAACATGCTAATTTTAGCTCTAACACTGATGATCCACCTACAAATGTGAACTGATGTTCAAAAATAAAACATTTGAAAACGGACCATTTTCCACATTTCTGAAGCATGACGTAATGGGGGGGGTGTTATCTCTTTTGTCGAAAATCAGCCGTTTTTGCTCTAACATTAAATGCCTCCAAATGGTATTTAATTAACTTCCCGGGGTGAAGAAACCCTTTTTGAGAACTCAGAGTGAGTAAATTGGCCATTTTCATGCACTTTTAACCATTCCATAAATCTTGTGTTTTGGGCCCCTGGAAGCATGAAAATCACTTTAAACATGCTAATTTTAGCTCTAACACTGATGATCCACCTACAAATGTGAACTGACGTTCAAAAATAAAACATTTGAAAACGGACCATTTTCCACATTCTGAAGCATGACGTAATGGGGGGGGTGTTATCTCTTTTGTCGAAAATCAGCCGTTTTTGCTCGAACATTAAATGCCTCCAAATGGTATTTAATTAACTTCCCGAGCCCCTGGAAGCATGAAAATCACTTTAAACATGCTAATTTTAGCTCTAACACTGATGATCCACCTACAAATGTGAACTGACGTTCAAAAATAAAACATTTGAAAACGGACCATTTTCCACATTTCTGAAGCATGACGTAATGGGGGGGTGTTATCTCTTTTTGTCGAAAATCAGCCGTTTTTGCTCGAACATTAAATGCCTCCAAATGGTATTTAATTAACTTCCCGGGTGAAGAAACCCTTTTTGAGAACTCAGAGTGAGTAAATTGGCCATTTTCATGCACTTTTAACCATTCCATAAATCTTGTTTTGGGCCCCTGGAAGCATGAAAATCACTTTAAACATGCTAATTTTAGCTCTAACACTGATGATCCACCTACAAATGTGAACTGACGTTCAAAAATAAAACATTTGAAAACGGACCATTTTCCACATTTCTGAAGCATGACGTAATGGGGGGGTGTTATCTCTTTTGTCGAAAATCAGCCGTTTTTGCTCGAACATTAAATGCCTCCAAATGATATTTAATTAACTTCCCGAGCCCCTGGAAGCATGAAAATCACTTTAAACATGCTAATTTTAGCTCTAACACTGATGATCCACCTACAAATGTGAACTGACGTTCAAAAATAAAACATTTGAAAACGGACCATTTTCCACATTTCTGAAGCATGACGTAATGGGGGGGTGTTATCTCTTTTGTCGAAAATCAGCCGTTTTTGCTCTAACATTAAATGCCTCCAAATGGTATTTAATTAACTTCCCGGGGTGAAGAAACCCTTTTTGAGAACTCAGAGTGAGTAAATTGGCCATTTTCATGCACTTTTAACCATTCCATAAATCTTGTGTTTTGGGCCCCTGGAAGCATGAAAATCACTTTAAACATGCTAATTTTAGCTCTAACACTGATGATCCACCTACAAATGTGAACTGACGTTCAAAAATAAAACATTTGAAAACGGACCATTTTCCATATTTCTGAAGCATGACGTAATGGGGGGGTGTTATCTCTTTTGTCGAAAATCAGCCGTTTTTGCTCGAACATTAAATGCCTCCAAATGGTATTTAATTAACTTCCCGAGCCCCTG